>NC_085866.1:5159588-5217088 GCF_034702125.1 Engraulis encrasicolus
GGCTGTGACAATACACTCAACTCACGATTTAGTTGATATCACGATTTATGACCTACGGTTCGATACACCCCACAATTTCACAATTGCCAACATTATAAAATAAAATTATGAATAAAAACTATGATAGTGTATAGGTAGAATAGGTAACAAGAGGCTACTAATGATTTAAAAAAGTTTAAATATAACAATGATGATTATTTGAAACTGATATCACCTCATATCATATGGTTGTCTTCTGGACTAATGGGTAACAAAACTTTAAAAGGGCGTGTCACGATACGGTCTTCTTTTATCGCGATACAGTATTGTGATTCTGTGTTTCGCGATATCTCAGTTCGATTCAATATCATTACAGCCCTATTTCCTTACGCTTGTTGTGGAGGGGAGCTAGTCTGGGATTATCAAGGTCACAATGTCATCATCATCTTTGTAGTGCTCTCTACACAAACACGCTTCCATCAGAGTTTCCCCCCACTGAAAGAGCTCTTGGTTATAGACAAACTCTTCTGTTTGTACTGTAGAAGGCAAGGCGAGGCGAAGCAGATGTATTTATACAGTATAGTGCATTTCATACATTTAGACTTTGTGGCAATGTTACACAACTGTTTTTTAAATATGGGTGGGGCCGGGGGAATTTATTCCTTAATTTGATAGGACAGTTAGAGATGTTGTGACAGGAAGTGAGTGAGTGAGAGAGACAGTGGAGGAGGATCGGGAAATGACCTCGGGCCGGAATCGAACCCAGTTCCCCGCCGCGACAGTGCAGTGCCCTACTGTCTGAGCCACGGCAGGGCCTATGTTGCACAACTTGACAGTTTAAATCAATGTTTCCCAACATTTTTTGTCTTGTGTTCCCCCAAGCCTTTTCATTGTGCCATGAGTACCCCCTAAGTCAAGTTGTATATCGCTTTCTCCATCCCAATGTAACTAAGCTCCATATGTTTGTTAAAATTACATTTTTCCAAGTACCCCCTGCAGTGTGCTCGCGTACCCCTAGTGGTACACGTACCCCTGGTTGGGAAACACTGGTTTAAATATTAGACCACCACCACCACCACCCTTGTTATTTGTCTAACCCAGTTAGTTAAGCTCTGATCTGAGGAAGGGTTTAAATTGGTTCATTGGCAACACGTCATCCAGTGTCTAGGTGGCAGGTAGCACGTCCTCATTGTGAATCGATGCGACTTTTAATTTCTGCTGACTGATGGCTTTGATGTATTATTACCCCCTGCCGATGTCACACTGTCAGCCTGTTCCCTTTGTCATCAAACAAAGTTATTGAACAGCCAGCAAGAAGAGTCAAAAGCTGCGGCAGGCAGGACAGGCAGGCAGGCGGACAGTCAGACAGGCAAACAGGTAGACGGACAGACAAGGAGGCAGGCAGGCAGGCAGGCAGGCAGACAGAGAGGCAGACAGCTAGACAGACATGCAGGCATGCATGCAGGCAGGCAGGCAGGGAGGGAGAGAGACAGGCCGGCAGGCAGGCAAGCAGGCAGGCAGGAAGGCAGACAGAGAGGCAGACAGACAGGCAGGCAGGCAGGCAGGCAGGGAGAGAGACAGGCAGGCATGTAGGCAGGGAGGGAGAGAGACAGGCAGGCATGAAGGCAGACAGACAGGGAGACAGGTAGGCAGGCAGGCCGACAGACAGACAGACAGACAGGCAGACAGACAGACAGGCAGACAGGCAGGCAGGCAGGCAGGCAGGCAGGCAGACAGGCAGGCAGGCAGGCAGAGAGACAGACAGGCAGGCAGGCAGGCAGACAGACAGACAGACAGACAGACAGACAGACAGACAGACAGGCAGGCAGGCAGGCAGGCAGGCAGGCAGGCAGGCAGGCAGGCAGGCAGGCAGGCATGGCTCCAGTCCAGTGTTTTCCTCAGGCTGCTTCTCATGTCTGCTGCCCCAGGGTGAGGAGCCTCATTAGGGGATAGATGGGCCGCCTGCCCTGCCCTGCACGCCATGGAGGCTGTGGAAGGCTGATGGAGGGAGGGTGATGCTGCAGTTTTACCTCTCTGGCTGTTGGCTTGGCTGGCTTTGTGGCTCGGTAACACGTCCAAGAGTGACCGTTACAAACAATCGATTGCAGTTAATTGATTATGAGAGGATCAACTGCCAACCATTTCAATAGTTCAGTGTTTCCCATACATTGAGGAAACTATGGCGGCCCGCCATAGTTTAAATTTGGCCGCCATAGTTTACGAAAATGTAAAAAAAAAAAAAATAATAAAAAAAAAAATAAAAATTACTTTTTTTTTTTTTTTTTAAACGATATCCGTTTTTGTTAAAAACGATTTGAATTACGATTTTGAATTTCCTTCGCATTTTCCTCCTGGAGTAAATACATCCTATAGACTCTGTATTGGTTAGATAAGTAACACAGTAACCACGGTAACACAGAATGAGGGGAAAGCATTAGGAAGTGACCGTAAGGGTATTACAGTTGATTCATGTGTGCACACGTGTAACATCGGGTGAGTAACAGAACATGTGCGCAACGATGCGTTATGACACGCCGATATGCGAGGATCTTCGTCCAAATCGCTACTAGTCGCATGCATCATCGCTAACTGCGTTTACATCGCGTGCCGCGTGTAAGGGAAATGTTAGTTGTTGACATGTATGGAATTCACTTCAATTTGTGCTGTTTCTTGTTCCAGTTGTGGAAAAAACGATTGGCCAAACTCACAATAGAAAGCCTTTTCTGTGCTACTGTCCCAGAGAGCTGAGAAAAAAAACCCTTCACAGAAGAAGTCACTCTTAACAGGGGTGTTAACCAATCCAATGAGTTTTCTCTCTCTCTCTCTCTCTCTCTCTCTCTCTCTCTCTCTCTCTCTCTCTCTCTCTCTCTCTCTCTCTCTCTCTCTCTCTCTCTCTCTCTCTCTCTCTCTCTCATATTAGCCTACTATTTACCCATAACAAATGGTGAATTTCTGAGCCCTTTTTAATTTGTAGCCTATACCACTGAAGGCATGATAATGCTTCATCATATTTTAGAAATAGGGCCTATGTGCCTTTTTATATTCCAAATGTTTATCATTTAGAAATTGTTTCAGTTGTTTATGACTTGTGTATGACTGAAATTATCTCTGCATACTATCAGTGCTGCATTGCTTTGTAAAGATAGGCTATTCAACACACTTTAAAAACACACTGAAAAGATACGGCCATAGTAGCCTTCTAAAAACATTTTGTTCATAATAATGGTGATTAATAAATGGTGGTCTTACATTTTCACACTGACATCCTTAAATTTGACTTGGTAGGTCACGGCAGACCATCAACTTCAAAAGTAGATCTTGGTTAAAAAAAGGTTGGGCACCCCTGCTATAGAGAGAACCACAAGTGCTTGAAAGACAGGGATCAAAAGCCTAGTCAAGTATGTTGTAGTTTACTTGGGTTTGGGAGCAATTTAAAAAAAAAACCTTCAGAGAAGGGACAGTTGGGATGAGTTTACTAACACTCCCTAGGCTTTGTTTTACAGTTGTAATGAGTTTGGTGACAGACCTTCATTGACACAGCAGAGGAGACATCGGGCTGCATATAGAAATTAATGTGTAATGAATGTGAATATAGACATAAATGTGTCATATGTTGTTCAGGAGCCCTTTTAATGGGAGGAATTTGGAAAAAAACTGGCCCTGTGGACCAGCACCCCTCATGTAGAATGTGTACGCCTACAGATATGTGTGGGGGAAAAAGGCATAGCCTACCCTCTAAGACCCTTTTTATCTATGCGTTAACAATTTCATACAGTGCTCTTAAATTCTTATCTCTGCTCCTATTTTGTTTTATTGTTTCCCAGACCCCTGCATGAGGGACGAATGAAACTGTGTTGTAAACAGAAATTATTCACTGTACTGCATTTTTTGACAATGACAATGTACTACTATTATACAAGTCATGGGTAAAATCTTATGTAGCCTTATTCCTCAAAATATAAATGGCTGAAATATAGGCCCAGGCCTACAGTTTCTCCATGCGCCAATGTCATACTGTAGTCATTGTTTTGCCGTTTTGCATTTACGCTGCAAGAATACAACCTGCACCCCCCCCCCCCCCCCCCCCCCAAAAAAAAGGCCCGTGTGAGAAGACCCACCCCCCCCCCCCCCCCCTCACCCGGACAAAATACACCCCGGCTGCCCCCATAGTTTCCAAAATTTCTGTGGGAAACACTGTAGTTGGTTGATTGGATACCCTAAGCAGGAAGACTTTTTTTTTTGCTTGTTTTCAAGAGTTACATGTGTTACAGTCTGATTTTGTTTTAATATTTTTATATTTATATTATCTATATATATATGATTATGTCTTCTGGTGCAATAATCTGAATGTCTTTTCAGTGTTGATAAGTGAAAAGGTCAAATTTGGCAATATGAGTTCCAATGAGCAGCATAGTTGCAAAATATACCCTAACCACCATCCTATACAGTGCTCCTTTAAATCCCATGCTGAATTTCTGGTGTAATAATTCATTCATATCCCATATATTCACACCTCTGGGTTGGATGTACCAAAGCTGCTGCTGTTTATTTGTTTGTAAGGTGTGATGTGCATTTGTTTGCTGTGGACTTGACAGCTGTCACTTGCTTTATGAAATTGCCTGCAGCTCTCCTGTGCTTACCGGGGCTTTCTTTGACAGTCCTCTATTATGCCCGGCAGTAACAGACACCTACTGAGGCGCCACAAGGTGCTCTTCATCCAATCATTGAGCCAGCCAGAAATGCAGTTTAGACATCTAGGTAGTAGGATGGTCTCATGAATAAACAATTTTTTGGGGGGGTGGGAGATTTGGATTCCGGTCATTCCGACTCATTTTTTTGGGTTCTGGGATTGAATTACTGGGGTGGATTTAGAAAATATTGAAATGTCTTTATCGTGTTTGCCTATGTTGCCTGCCTGATAGGAAGTCTAATGGACATTCTTCTCACTGTCTCTTTCCGACCCAATTCTCTCTCTCTCTCTCTCTCTCTCTCTCTCTCTCTCTCTCTCTCTCTCTCTCTCTCTCTCTCTCTCTCTCTCTCTCTCTCTCTCTTCTCTCTCTCTCTCGCTCTCTTTCTCTCTCTCTCTCTCTCTCTTTCTCTCTGTCTTTCTCTCTCTCTCTCTCTCTCTCTCTCCCTCCCTCCCTCTCTTTCTCTCTCTCTCTCTCTCTCTCTCTCTGTTCTTGTCTGTCTTCTTCTTCTCTCTCTTTCTCCCCCTCCCTCTCCTCTTCCAGAGATGTGAAGCCCATCGAGCACCAGCTGCGGCCCAAAGGTTTGGGTCTCGGCGCCGACCGTTCCCAAATCCAGGACCTGGAGCCCGGCAAGCCCAAGCGGCCGCCCAAGCCCGGCGAGGAGCGCAAGGAGGACGAGCAGCTGGTCCTGGGCCCGGGGGCCTGCGTGCTGGTGCTGAGCGGAGCACACAAAGAACTCTACGCCAAGGTGACCCCTCCCACCCCTACATCCCTTCCATCCCTCCATCTCCCCTTATCCCACCAACCCAAAGAACTCTACGCCAAGGTGACCCCTACACCAACTACATCCCTTCCATCCCTCTATCTCCCCTTATCCCACCAACCCAAAGAGCTCTACACCAAGGTGACCCTAAATCTCCTCCATCATTCCCCTCCTCTTACCCCACTCCAAAGAACTCTACGCCAAGGTGACCCCTCCACCCCTACATCCCTTCCATCCCTCCATCTCCCCTTATCCCACCAACCCAAAGAGCTCTACGCCAAGGTGACCCCTCCACCCCTACATCCCTTCCATCCCTCTATCTCCCCTGCTCTTATCACACCACCCCAAAGAGCTCTACACCAGTGATTTTCAAACTGTGGGCCCAGAGGGTATTCCAAGTGGGCCTTGAAATCATTTTCCAAAAAAGAAAATAATAGTTGTGAGTGTATTGCTGTTGATATTTCAGTTTTAATGTGTATTGGGTCAGAGGTGGGCCCCAAACATTTCTGAAAAATTCAAGAGGGCCCCAAGTTCAAAAAGGTTGGGAACCCTTGATCTACACCAAGGTGACCCCTCCATCTCCATCTCCTTCCTCCCTATATCATTCCCCTTCTCTTATCCCACCACCCCAAAGACCTCTACGCCAAGGTGACCCCTCCATCCAGTCTCCTCCATCTCCTCCAACTCCTCTCCTCTCCTCCACTCCTCTTATCCCTCCCTCCATCCCTCCCCTCCTCCATCTCCTCCATTCTTCCCCTCCTCCCCTTATCCCTCCATCCTACCATCCCTCCATCCTTAAAGTGATACTGTCCCATTTTTGGAAATAAGCTTATTTTACACCTCTCCTTGAGTTAAATACCGGTAATAGGGTTTTACCGTTCTCCTGTACTTTCAACCGTTCTCTGTGTATGGCAGTGCAAATTTTACCTCCATGCTAGCAGTTGACATTGAGTCCTATGAGACCAGCCGGCGGCTAACTGGTCTCATAGGACTCAATGTTAACTGCTAGCTTGGAGGTAAAATTTGCACTGCCATACCCAGACAATGGTTGAAAGTACAGGAGAATGGTAAAACCCTATTGTTTAACTCAAGGGGAGTTGTAAAATAAGCTTATTTCCAAAAATGAGACAGTATCACTTTAAATCCTTCCCCTCCCCTCTCCTTATCCCACCATCCTACCATCCCTCCATCCTTAAGTCCTTCCCCTCCCCTCTCCTTATCCCACCATCCCACATCCTCCTCTCCTCCATCTCCTCCATCCCTCCACTCCTCCACTAACATGTGTCTCAGGGGAGAGGGGCTGTAAGGATGTGCTGCCATACGTGTCCTCTACTGACAGATAGGGAGGGCGCTCAATGGTGACCTTATGATGGCAGGTGCCATGCAAACCGCAACACTCAAAAAACATAAAGGGGACACCAAAACAATGCAATGCAACTCAAAGTCAATCCTACTTCAGTGATACCAGCCTGTCCAGTTACGAAACAGCCCTAATTGTTAATGAATGTTGCCTGCTGTCGTGCAAATGGGCAATGTGTAGAAATGAGATGGTGACTAAAATATGCCTCAAAAATGGTTTTCCGTCTGGTGATGTCACAGACCATTTTTCCTTTTTCCATCCTTTCTGTCTGAATTGATGGTCACTTGTGCATGTTGACAGTGTGTCACCTCTGGAGGTATCATGAGGCAGTGTACACCACCCACTGAATTTGCTCAGGGTAGTGCTACTCATCCAAGATAGCACATCAGTGTACATATGACAGTTTGCCGATTATGGCTGGTGTGCCTGGGTGAATTTTCAGTGATGGCGATACAATTAAGACAGTTCTGGGTGTTAGGAGTGCTATGCAAACTAGATGTGATTTGTATTGTGATTGTTGCTGCTGGTGTGTCTGGATGGATTTTCAGTAATGGCAATGCTGTCTAGTCATTCTGGCCCAGAACTTCTGGGTGATGGAAGTGAGATTCAAAATAGATGCGACTCTGCAGATATGTGGCTGGTATATCTGGATAGTTTTACATACGCTCACAGGCGAGATTTAATGATAAGATATTTCCTTATGATAGAAGCATTGCATTATGATGGCACAATGCCATGTGTTTAAAGTCGTTTTTGCCTGCAGCTTGTTTTTTTAACAGCAACAATTTCAAGGCGTTTTAAGGCACACACACAGACCTTCAATGTAATTGCTAGCTAGAGGGGTCAAAGAATAGTGTTTCCAGGCTTCTTCTGGGTATTAAAATGTATTACAAGGCTTTAATCGCCATTTCTGTCATTTAAAATATGGGGCATTTCTTAAACATAATTAGCCAATTTGTTACAGCATAAGAAAAGGTCAATTATTTTGCTTCACAACAGACTCTCTCACAGTGGTAGGTGATGAGCCTGAGGAGTCTTTACCCCAAAGGTCCTTTGAGGACATAGTCAGTGTTGCCAGATGAGGCTGATGATTTCCAGCCCAAAAAATGCTCAAAAACCACCTAGAAGCACAAAATCCCGCCCAGTTCTATTGATTTCTATGGCAAAAATTGGGCAGGTTTTTCTGCTAAATGCCATTTTTACCCGCACACAGCCATCCTAAGCCGCCCAATTGGGCGGGAAACAGTCCAATCTGGCAACACTGGTCATCGTGTTCTCAGCTTCCCATTATATCGACACTGTGGGCCATGAATCTAACTAAAGTGTTCTATAGAAAAAGCCAGATCTTTCTGTAGCGTAATAAACTTCATTGTTTGTAATGTGTCAGATCTACTGTATATAGAGGAAGTTTTTAACTTAAATGTTATTGTTGCTGTTTGTGTGTTATTCGCTACGTTTACATGAGACATTTAATTCCGAATTAACACTTCACAATTGGGAATTAAATGTAAGATCAAAGTCAACTCGAACAAACTATTTCATTTGGAATTAAAAACGCCATGTAACTGTAGCCATTGTTTGTTTCGAGGTCCCAGTGGCCCTTTTCCTTCTGTCCTGTTTGAGTTCATTGTTATCTGGGCAAAAGGGCAGCATGTTTGGTGGAGGAAAGTGAAGTCAATGTTTTTTGACATACAGATCGGAGCGCTTTTGTCTGGGAGCATTTGAACCGGTGTGTATTTTGATCTGTTTGGCTGGTGTGTCTTTGATTGGTCAGCCTAAGGTGTGTGTGCCTGCGTGCTGGTGTGTGTGCGTGTGTGCGTGTGTGCGTGTGTGCGTGTGTGTGTGTGTGTGTGTGTGTGTGTGTGTGTGTGTGTGCGCGTGTGCGTGTGCGTGTGCGTGTGCGTGTGTGTGTGTGCGCGCGCGCGCGCGCGCGCGCTCCTGTGTGTATGTGTGCGTGCGTGCGCGCGCGCGCGCTCATGTGTGTATGTGTGCGTGTGCGCGTACGTGTGTGCTCCTTTGTGTCTGTGATGGACACTGAGCAGCTCAGACAGCTGTAACGTCTTCTCTCCTCTCGTCTCGTCTCCTGTCGTCTCGTCTCCGTGCCTCAGGTTGAGGGGGTGGATCCAGACAACGCTCGTGCCGTGGTGAAGCTGGCCATCGGGGGGAACACGGCCACCATCAGTCAGCACTCGCTACGCCTCGTCACGCGCAAGGACTACGAGAGAAACAGCAAAGACCTCAGTGAGTCTCAGACAACTCTTCCGTCCAATACAGACATATTAGAAACATGCAACATACTATACCACAAATACAACATACTATACCGCAAATACAACATACTATACCGCAAATACAACATACTATACCGCAAATACAACAAATAACTCATTGAGTTTCATATCCAATACAGACATATTAAAAGCATACAACATCCTATAGCACAAATACAACAAAGACCTCAGTGAGTTTCATGTCCAATGCAGACATATTAAAAACATACAACATACTATACCGCAAATACAGCGATACCTCAGTGAGTTTCATGTCCAATACAGAGATATTAAAAACATGCAACATACTATAACACAAATACAACGAAGACCTCAGTGAGTTTCATGTCCAATACAGACATATTAAAAACATGCAACATACTATAACACAAATACAACAAAGACCTCAGTGAGTTTCATGTCCAATGCAGACATATTAAAAACATACAACATACTATACCGCAAATACAGCGATACCTCAATGAGTCTCAAGTCCAACACAGAGATATTAAAAACATACAACACACTATACCACAAATACAACACACTATACCACAAATACAACAAAGACCTCAGTGAGTTTCATGTCCAATACAGACATATTAAAAACATACAACTTTACTACAAATACAGTGATACCTCAGTGAGTCTCAGCCTGCTAGGCTCTCAAACGCAGCACCTAAGCCTCTCAATCCAGTACAGCAGTTTAGTAAAGTTGGAGGGGCCCCAAGACAGTTGACTCCCCTTGCCAGTTTGGTTATGTTTTGTATGCCAACCCCAAATTTGGTAGTACAATCACAAGAGCTGCCTATTTACATGGTACAGCAGAGGTGGGCAAACTGAGCCATTTCATCTGGCCTGCAGAGTCTTTACAAATAGACAACTTTTAAATCCAAATTCATATGGTCATTCAACATTTTTAAACTGGCTACCTAAAATAGGGGTCTTGTGAACTTAAGATTGACCAAGTAGTAGTAGCTACATCTAAGTATATTTTATTATAATGTGCAGGAATGGCTAAGCTGACACGTTACATGACGTCTGCTTACACTTTCTTACTATTGACACAGGCGAGTTGCCTGCGACACCTGGCCCTTAGGTCAATATTCTACACCCAATGTGGCCCCTTGGGCCAAAATAACTGCCCACCCCTGTAGGTACAGTGTCAACTTTTTCAGCCAGACCACTATCAACCTTTGTTAAGCCTTTTGTCGCTGTTTAGTTCGTCCCTTTACCTAAATCAGCCACTGCTACTGCCCCTCACCCCAGACACATTCTCACTCGTGTTGACCGGTAAACAGTGGAAAAGTCAGTTGGAAGTCAGCCCTAAAGGCGACCAACAGACTGCTGATGTGGAAATATCTCCGTGATGACATATTTGGTGCATCACCATTACCTTGTTTATGTTTATGGCTTGGATATTTATGAAAAATTAAAAAAAAACACCTGGAATGTTCTAGAAAACAAGCTCCAAGACCTTGGGTGAAGGTCAAGCTGAGTTTTCAAGAATGATGTTTTTCAGTATCAGCTATCGAGTTGAGCTATCAAACCAGTGCAGTGCGGTACAGTACAGTACAGTACAGTACAGTAGACTACATTACAGTACAGTACAGTACAGTAGACTACATTACAGTACGGACAGTTCAATAGAGTACAGTGCATTACAGTACAATAGAGCAGTGGTTCCCAACCTATGGGTCGGGACCCAGCCTATGGGTCGCCAAAGATCCACGGGGGGTCGCGAAGCCCTCTTGAGTTTTAAGGGGTTTCATTTTAATACCATATGTAGCCCATGTTGAATAAATGACAAATGCATAGAAGCAGCAAAATTTAAGTGCTGCATTAAACATTTATTCTGTTTTTGAACAAAGACGAATTGAGGAATAAAATGATGACTAAAATGAGTTTTCGGAGGAGACAGAGCGTATCAAGTGACTTCCTCTCATGCGGGCACTGGGTCACCAAATCTTACAATAGTAAAAACATGGGTCCCTGAAGAAAAAGGTTGGGAACCACTGCAATAGAGTACATTAGGCCTACAGTAGCAGTCCTAGCAGCGTTAGGTTAGGGCAGTGGTACCCAAACTGGGAGTTGGGCCCCCTAGGGGGGTCGCGAAGGTACTGCAGGGGGGGGTCGCAGAAAGAAGGGACTTCAAATGAAAACAGGGAAAACGCAGATTATTATTTACCAATTTAACCATAAATTGGTTAATAATACTATTCACTTATATGGGTAATAAATGTATTTACTTCTCTTGTGAGTCTGAAATTAAAATTGAGCATTATTAGCAAATAGTGTTTGCTGTATAGAGGGGATGGGGGTTGCGGAAATACTTATGGCAAAAAGTGGGTCCTGGCAGAAGAAGTTTGGGAACCACAGGGTCAGGGAAACACTGTTGTTTTAGATCAGTGGTGGGGAACCTTTTTCATTTAACGGGCCACTTCAAATTCATCCGAGGGCCGTAAAAGTCCTCCAAGGGCCGTACTATGAACACAAACTAGGATTTCCCCCCGCACTTCAGCCCTGTATTGAGGGCAGCCACCTTTAAAACAGACCCCACCTTCTCTAGGTCTCCTGAATATAACTTAATTGTATTGCAAATGTATTTTATAAGATTCTATTACTATTATTCTATTATTAATATTATTCTATTACATTAACTTTGTGAAGCACATTGAGTTGCACCTGTATATGAAATGCGCTATATAAATAAACTTGCAAGCGGCCCTCGAGACATAGGTTTCCCACCCCTGTTTTAGATGATGTATTTCAGCTTTGGGTGGCACAGGACAACAGAGCAATGGCCCTCGTTGACAGGTGACATATGAGCAGGTAGCAGGTAGACGGCCTGTCTGTCCACAGTTGGCCGTTGCAACCTCAAACAACTAAACAGCACCCTGCAGGCTGCCCAGGCTTGATTTTCCACGAGCACACAAACAGCAGCTGTCAGGGTGTACACATACAGACACACACACACACACACACACACACACACACACACACACACACAGACACACACACACACAGACACACACATACACACACACACACGCACACACACACACAGACATACACACACACACACACACACACACATACACACACGCACACACACACACACACACACACACACGCACACACAGACACACACGCACACACACGCACACACAGACACACACACACACACACACACACACACACACACATACACACACACACACACACACACACACACACACACACACACAGACACACACACACAGACACACACACACAGACATACACAAACTGCCAAACTACTTCCAGTCCAGATAATTTACTGAATTGGTGCTTGACATGATTAGAGTCCCCTTGTCCTCGCCTTTCCAACTTGATGAGTATTTACACAGTGATGTAGTTGTGCTCAGTCAGAGCAATTTACTAAATGTTTTTTTTTTCTGTTTATTTTGAACAGGTCGCCTCAGCAAAGCCCACAAGGAGAAGGAGAAAGAGAAGGAGAAGGAGAAGGAGAGGGAGAAGGCTCGAGAGCAGGAGCGTCTGAAGGAGAAGGAGTCTGTACGAAACGGCAAAGACGACCGGGCGAAGGACAGAGACCGCGAACGGGACCGAGACCGAGACAGACATCGAGACAAGGACAAGGACAAGGACAAGGGCAGAGACCGGGACCGAGAGCACAGAGACGACCGCAAGAGGAAGCACCAGGACTCAGATCGGTAAGCAGCTCAGGCCGGACGGTAGCCTCGTTATCACCAGATCTAGGGTGCGTTCCAATATGCGACCTTGTGTCCTCCACTGTTTGTGCTTGTGGCCTCGAACCAGGAAGTAATACGTCGTGATGACATCACTGACAATAGCATTATATTTCGATATCTCGCAAAAGCTCAATTGTAAAGACATCTTCTCATTTTCAAGCAGGATGATGCATGAAGAATAGTCCCCCAAAATTGTTTTGGCTAGGCTGACAGTGGGGAATTGTTTTCTCCGGAGGCGGGGCATCAGCAAAACGTGAGGCCACAAGCCCAAGTGGAGGACGCAAGGTTGCATATTGGAATGCATCCCTAATCACAAGTGAGATAAGGTTTTGGCCCTACCATGAAGCTGACGGTGGGGCACGCGTCTGCTCTGTTGTCGACCCGGGTTCGATTCCCCCTCCAGCTCAGATCCCTTGCCAGCCCTTCCCTGTCTCTATCTCTCTCAGCTCACTTCCTGTCTCTCCTTCACTGTCCTGTCTGATAATAGACCCGTTCAGAGTCAACGTCCTCATGAATGCGCGCGCATCGTTGACTCAAACACACCACAGATAATGTAAGAATATTACGAGAGACTCCACTTTTCTGGGTGGTACTGCACTCTAGGGGGAGTGCAGACTCCACTTAGAAAGAACAGGCTTGCTGCGCTCAGAGCCGTATCTCGACAGCGACCACTAGGAGAACTGCAGGCATGGGTAAAATCGGGAGTGGTGATTCTGTATGTAATACTAGGTGACAGTGCAGACCCTAAGGAGAGAAAAACTGCCGTTCTGAAGGCTGTTCCAGAAGCATAGGAGATGTTTGTTGTTACAAGACATTAAACTACTGACTGGACTGATGACATCGCCAGGAATACCTGTGTCCGTGGTGCCCACTGCATATCTGAGGTTAGCGCGAACATCCATTATCTTATTTCGGAAAAAACTCGAGTCTCTGTACAAGTGAACAGAGCATGGACGATTTTGAGGCAGCGGTGCGCACGCTGCCAAATTACGTCATACCTGTTTACAAACTCTAAAGGGTCTATAGACAATTAAAAAAGGCATGAAAAGCCCCATAAATACAAAAAAAAAGCAAACAAGTGAGATAAGGTCTGGAGATCTGTCTACTGTAAATCCTGTAGGGGGTGTGTGGTTTACGATTGATGATGGCTGTTTATTGGGCGTTATGAATGTGGCTATGGGCTACGTATGCCAAATGATACAATCGTGTCAGTTGTGTCTAGTCAAACAAACGGCAGTCATCGCCTTTCCACGCCTCCCTGATCTCTGATTTGAGACCATGATCGGGAACTCTCGCTGAGGGATAGACCCCACGCTGTCTTTCAGATCGGAACATGTGCAAAGCAGCATGGGATTTCCCAGGCTAGCCAGCCGGACGGACGCAACTGCAACAAACATTCCTCTTGATTTACGAGGCTGCTCTGCATGCGTAATCGGGTTAAAATGCTTGTGAGGCTGACACTTATCCTTGGGGGTATTGGCTGTTTGGGGCTGGGCTGGGGTGGGGTGGGGTGGGCTGGGCTGGGCTGGGGTGGAGTGGGGGTATGGTATGGTGGGGTGGCGGTTGGAGGGTATTGACCGGTCCTCTGGCGCTCTCCTCTCCTCACCTCTCCCCTCCCCTCCCCTCCCCTCCTCTCCTCTCCTCCTCTTCTCCTCTCTTCTCCTCTACTCTCCTCTCCTCTCTCCTCTCCCCTCCTCTCCTCTCTCCCCCTCTCCCCTCTCCTCTCCTCTCCTCTCCTCCCCTCTCCTCTGGCGCTCTCCTCTCCTCTCCTCTCTCCTCCTCTCCTCTCCTCTCTCCTCCTCTCCTCTCCTCTCCTCTCCTCTCCTCTCCCCCTCTCCTCTCCTCTCCTCTCCTCTCCTCTCCTCTCCTCTCTCCTCTCCTCTGGAAGGATTTCATCAGGTGTCGGCTGCCTGGGGGCTTGGCTGCTATCGAGCGCTACGGCCACAGAGGCCAAACGGCACCTCCAGAGGAGCCCCCAGCACTCATCCATCACTGACAATCTCTCTCTCTCTCTCTCTCTCTCTCTCTCTCTCTCTCTCTCTCTCTCTCTCTCTCTCTGTCTCTCTCAATCTCTCTCTCTCTCTCTCTCTCCCCTTCTCTCTCTCTCTCTCTCTCTCTCTCTCTCTCTCTCTCTCTCTCTCTCTCTCTCTCCCTCTGCCCTCCGCTCTTCCCTCCCCCTTTCTTTTTTTCTCTTTCTGTGTCTCTCTCTCCTTCTACCTCTCTCTATAATCCATCCCACTCTTTCTCCTCCATCATCTCTCCTTCTCTTCTCGCTCTCTCTCTCTTCTGTCTCACTCTCTTTTTCACAATCTCTCCATAATCCTCTCCCTCTCTCATTCGTCTTCCATCCCTCTATCTCTCCCCTCTCTCCATCCAGGACTGTGTTAAGCCACTGTACCTCACTGGTGCCCCCTTTATGTATGAAGTATAAACAGTATGTTAAGTTTGTGTCTTGTGCTGCCCCATCAATGGTCAAAAATTGTTGGTGCCCCTGGCCCTTATGGATAATCTGGACGTGCCTCATATCTCTCTGTCTTTAGGAAAAAGAATCTGGTGCCACACGGATGTCTATTTTCTGCTATTTATTTGTTCAGTGCAGTAAGATAACGTTTCGACATGCATCTTCATCAGAGTCATGTCGAAACGTTAGTCTTACTGCACTGAAAAAATAGATAACAGAAAATAGACATCCGTGTGGCACCAGATTCTTTTTCCTTTGTACTTATTATTTAGTCCTGCTCTGGTTGCACCGGATTGTTAATTTAGAAGCGCGGAGTGTGTATCACCTTTGTTTTTACAATCTCTCTGTCTTTCTTTCTCTCCCTCCCTCCCTCTCTATTTCTTTCTTTCTCTCCCTGCCTCCCTCTCTCACCAGGGATAGAGACAAGGCCCCACCCCCCAAGGAGTCTCGTGCGGCCCCGCCCACCCCCTCGTGGCTGCAGAGGGACCTCAGGGTGCGCTTCATTGACAAGACCTTTAAAGGGGGCCGCTACTACAACTCAAAGGTTGGTACTAGAGCATGACACGGGAGTGGATTTTCACTCCCGTCCCATCCCGGTCCCAGAAAAAAAATCTCCTATCCCGTCCCATCCCGGACTGGAGTAAAAGAAACAAATCCCATCCCGTCCACTCTTGAAAAGAATGTCTCCCAATTCTGCCCACTCTCACTCAAAATCAACCCCAATCCCGTATCGTCAAAAAAACGTTCGGTTTTTTGTTTGTTTTTTAAAGAAAAAAATAAGCGGCATTCCCGCTCACGTTCATTTTTATTGCCGCTCCTGCCCGCTCCCATTCATCTTTATTCTTGCTCCTGCCCCGCTCCCGTTCATCTTAAACATTTTGTCTCCTATCCCGCGGGAATCCTGCAGGACCGGCGGGACCCACAGGAATTCCTGAAAAATGTCCTCCTCTAGTTGGTACACAGTTTCAGAGCCATGGGGCCTATTCTAAGAAGCTGGTTCAGGAGTAAGCCAGGTTAAGAACAGGTACATCATCTAATAGAAGAGCCTGGAACAACTGCTCATTTTCTGAAAGCGTGTGTGGCTATTTTCCCTTTCAGAGAAAGATAACTCCATTCTAGATAATATCGCAGAGTTATTTTGACTTAATGTCTGAATTGTGTTGCATCCCTTCAAAATCCTAAAATCTTTCGTCCCTGTATGCATTTTCAGTAAGGGTTAACGTTCGGCGAGAAGGTCGCTACCGTGGAATAGCAGCACGACAGAGAGAATCTTTAGACCCCGACGCGGAGCGGAGGGGTCTTGTTCTCTCTGAAGTGCTACTATTCCACAAAGCGACCGACTCGCCGAACGTTAACCCGCTTATTATATGGATATACTTGAATGATTCACACATGGCGGGGACATTTCTTTAGGCCTATTTAATGTTAAGTTTATTATAGTTTTTCATGTCAAAAGATTGTTGCTGCGCAAAACAAAACAGTGCCGTTGTGGAACACCGCTAGGCAACAGCTAGGTAGCCAGGACAACAGGTGTTGTCTATCACAGCAGCTGATTAGAGTCTTGTTGAAAAGTCGCTTTAGCAGTGAAAAGTCTTGTTGCCATTGACAGCGGTCTGTTATAGACCAACCCGTCCGTTATCGAAAAATAACCGACGTGCGGACGTTGGGGAGCCCCATTGAAATGAATGGAGCATTCTACCGATGACGTCACACCATATAATAAGTATAATTAATGTATGTTCCAACCTCCAATCATCTTACATTTGCAGGAAATTAGGAATACTGCTGAACATCTGGTGTCATTTCAATGGTTGTGTTGTTTACCCTTGTTGCGCTCTAGACATGGTCACTTGAATGACCATGTTACATTGTACCAGAAGTTCATCTGTGTTTGTTTTTTTAATTTCAGATGAGAGTGGAGGACGTGTTGACCCCATACACATGTGTGTGTCGAACAGAAGATGGACGCATTTTGGACGGTCAGCATCAGAAAATAATCACAAAAAATATACATACACAAAAAATATAGGCTTTATAGCAGGGGTGAAGTACCTTTTTCATTCAAAGGGCCACTTCATTTTTTTTTTTTTTAAGTTCCACAAGGACCGTACTGTGAACACAAACCAGGATTTCCACCTGCTCTTGAGGCCTATATTGAAGGTGGCCACCTTTACAAACAAACCTCACCTTCAGTAGGTCCCCTGAAAATATAACTTGATTTTGTTGCAAATGTAATTTCTAAGATTGCTTTACAAAACGTGTCATATCTCAAGTGAAACTGCAACATTTAAAACACAAATGTTCTGTGGAGACTACTGGAAACACTATAAATAAAAGATTAAATATCCAAAGAGAATATATACACACACACACACACACACACACACACATACACACACACGCACACACACACACACACACACACACACACATAGTGTATATATATTAAACTTATATAAAACTTCCGTTTCCTTCCACAGATGTGAAGCAGGGGATGCTGGAGACGATGGTTCCTAAGAGTGACACAGAACACATCATGGTGGTGGTGGGCCAGCATAGAGGACAGGTATGGCTCACCTGTATCAGAGAGAGTAGAGAGAGAGAGGTTCCGTTGGCCCATTGTTTCCTGGTTCTATTATGGCCCCCCTTAGGCAGACCTAGGCAGACCTAAGGACTGTTCTATTCATTGTAGGAGCATTATGACACGGCCCTTTAGGCAGACCGGAACCTGGTCGCGTTAGGTGCCCATAGAAACCTATTATGTTGGCATATCTCTATATACTTAAAGAATCTCTGCCTGTATGGCTCACCTGTGTAGGGCTCACCTGTGTAGGGCTCACCTGTGTAGGGCTCACCTGTGTAGGGCTCACCTGTATATGTCATGTAATGTAATGTAATGGTGGTAGTGGGGCAGCATAGAGGACAGGTAGGGCTCACCTGTATAGGGCTTACCTGTATATGTCATGTAATGTAATGGTGGTGGGGCAGCATAGAGGACAGGTAATGGCTCACCCCACCAGCATTTTTCACATGGACATAGACATTAAAGGGCTTTGGTGCACTGCCTATTATTATCAGGGCTCTAAATCAACTTTTTTTCATCACCAGCCAAAATGGCTTGTAGATGTTAATCTTACTAGCCAAACACCCTAGGCACTAATGGGTCAAAGTGCCTAGTAAATTGGTCTACCAGCCAAATTGAAATTTCACCAGCATTTGGCCAGTTGGCTGGTGTTCATTTAGAGCCAGATCATTATTATTTAAATTACTATTATTTAAAGGGGCACAATGTAGGAATAAAAGCTTAATTAATCACTGTCCCTTATTTGAGTCATTAATACTGTAAGTGAACGATGACTCTCGCGACCACTTCCACGGTCCGTCCGCTGAGAATCTCTCATATAACTTCTGACAGAGCGACCCGCATGAGTGTCGTGGGAAACTTTTCATTAGAAAAAAATGCCTTACATACCGACAGATACATATTCACATTTGTGTCAACTGCTGGCATTCTGTGACAAACATTCTCACAGCGAGATTAGTTAAACAGCATTTTTTCATGACGGTGTAGATTTTGAGACAGGCATGCTACGGGCACCAAGCAAATTACGTAATCCTACATTGAGCCCCTTTAAGTTTGATGAACTAGTATTTGCTGCAGTAAAAGTAACATTTTGGTGGCACCCTATTTCAGAATGTCCCATGTGTGACTTTGTGACGCTATGGCTCATCACACACTTCTCACTTAATGTAAACTTTTTACATTTTAATTAACATTAATGCTGTACACTTGTTTAAGGTATTACGTGGAAGGTGTTTAATAGAGCATCAAAAAAAAAACCTGTTTGACATTGGAAACCAAAACGACACATTATTACATATACCCCTCATGGAGCGCAATCCACAGCAAAACAGTGAAACCTGTGCAGGCGCCCATGAGTCTGATATGTCACGCTTCGAAAAATTGGAATGAGTTTCATCTCAACCGTTCGTTGCACCTTACCACCACCATGTCGTATAGGAAACTCCAACCCGCAGTTTATTTATTTTTTGTTTAATGCTGCAACATCAAACACTTAACGTCAGCTGACTGAGGCAACAAATGGTCACGGGCGAAAAACATTATTGCCTCGAGCAGAGGCAATAACTAAAGATGCCGTGACACCCAGGAAATAATTATGGCGAGATTTGTGCCATCGCCTGAATTAAAAGCTGGCGTGCCGGTGTGATGTGTGATCAGCTATGTGGGGGATTCATGGGCCACGTGGAAAAGCCCAGGGAGTGAAAACGCTGATGTCAGCACTAACAGCAGTGTGTGTGTGTGTGTGTGTGTGTGTGTGTGTGTGTGTGTCTGTGTGTCTGTGTCTGTGTCTGTCTGTCTCTGTCTCTGTCTCTGTCTCTGTCTCTGTCTCTGTCTCTGTCTCTGTGTCTCTCTCTCTCTCTCTCTCTCTACATGTACACGCATATCTGTGTGTGTGTGTGTGTGTGTGTGTGTGTGTGTGCGCGTGGTCGGTGTATGTCTGGCTGTGCGTACGTGTTTGTGCGTGTGCGTGTACATGTGTGCGTCCCCCAGGTGGGCCGTATTCTGCAGCGCGATAAGGAGAAGTGCGTTGCCATGGTGCAGCTGGAGCGCTACGAGGAGCAGGTGTTCACGCTGGACTACGACTCCATCTGCCACTATGTGGGCGGAGTCGACCACTGACGTGCCCCGACGCCCGCCCACCCGGATCCCTACGCTCCCCTCTCCACTGCCCACCTGCCCGGATCCCTACGCTCCCCTCTCCACTGCCCACCTGCCCGGATCCCTATGGCTCCCCTCTCTCTACCTTTTAGCTTCTCTCCTCCCCTCTTCCCTGTCTACCTTCCGCTACTCTTCTTTCTCACCTTTCCTCTCCTCTCTGCTCCCCTCTTTGTTTTCTCTCACCCCCTTCTCTCTCTCTGCCTCTACCCTCTCTCTCTCTGCCATTCCAAACCCATCCTTCCACCTCCTCATTCATTCCCACTGTGCTCACCTACTCCCTACTCTCTTTCCTCTCTATTCCTCTCCCCTGTCCTCCTCCTCCACATTCATTCCCACTGTGCTCACTTACTCCCTACTCTCTATTTCTCTCCCCTGTCCTCGTCCTCCTCCTCCACCTCCTCATTCATTCCCACTGTGCTCACCTACCCCCCTACTCTCTCTCCTCTCTTCCTCTATCCTGTCCTCCTCTTCCTCTATCCTGTCCTCCTCCTCCTCATTCTACTCCCACTGTGCTCACCTACTCTTCTCTCTCTATTTCTCTCCCTTCCTCTCCCCTGTCCTCTTCCTCCTCCTCCTCACTCTACTCCCACTAACTCGCCGGCTGCCAATCTGGAGTGTGCCCAAAGAGGGAGAGGGGGCATCTCCATCACCACCCAAACCACCTGTCACAACGCCCCCATACTAACACCCACCCATACCCACCCCTTACCCCTCCCACAACCCCCCCCACAAACATCCCCTCCCCCTCCACGCCCAGCACACGCCTCCTCCCTTGTATTTTTATACCGTCTGTAAGATGATGTTTATTGATGTTACCTGAGATTTTTGTAATAAAAAATATCACGTCAGCCGCCAGTTG
Source organism: Engraulis encrasicolus (assembly GCF_034702125.1). Classification (NCBI taxonomy): domain Eukaryota; kingdom Metazoa; phylum Chordata; class Actinopteri; order Clupeiformes; family Engraulidae; genus Engraulis; species Engraulis encrasicolus. The sequence goes on from NC_085866.1 coordinate 5,180,462, forward strand.
CCCCGGCATCCGTCTGTCACAGTGCTGTCTCCGAGCTCCAAGGCTCGGCAGTAGGGGGGGGGGGGTGTGTGTGTTAAAAAACGGCCGCAGTTTGTTCATCCGAGATCCCCTGTCCCTGACAGAGATGGAGCCCTCCGCTACCCAAGGCGATGGTGACAGTTATGGGGGAAGCTTGGTGGAAATATGAGTCTCATTTGCAAAAGCAGTGTGATTTATCAAGCGCTTGCTTGGCGGGGGCTGAGTTTTAAGGCACAGCGGCAGCGGTGTGTGGTGAGAGTGAGATGCCAGCAGGAAGCCGAATCCCATGCTGCCTTTCAAAGGCGGACTTTCCATTAGGCAAACCTAGGCAATTGCCTAGGGCCCCGATCAACTCTTACCTCCATAGACTGTCACAGCAGTCGCGGTAATAGCACAAAAACTAGGCTTGATCTTAATTTGTCCACCAAAGTAATCAGATATAAATGAGACAAAATACTAAAATATCACTGAAATACAGAATTTTATGTCTATATGATGACTTTTGAGGGCCCCATATTTATATTTTGCCTAAGGCCCCAAAATGGCTAGATCCGCCCCCGCTGCCTCTCAAAGGCATGTTTATATTTTACTACGTCTCAAGCAGTGGGTTGTGTAGTTCTGCAAAGTTCTGCCTTGGGCTTATTCTGCGTACTTTTATCGGCGTAATGAATAACAAACGTGCACTCGAGACAATTGACATCTCCCCATCTTTCCACACAGGTCTAGTAATAATTTTAGTCATTTTTTTAAAGCTAGTGCTTTGGCAGAAGAGGTGTTTGTCACAGACTACTTGCTGAGACTACACACCAGAGGCACACACCAGTTAGCCCCTCATTTATGAATGTGAGAACCCTGTCTGATATCATCGCACCAATTTTGAATTTCCAGAAAGACATTTTTATCTGCAAAACATATTGTGCTTTGGTCATGCTAGTAAATAAATATTGGTTTATTTAGTAAATATTCATCAAAAAATCAAATTTGGTAAAAAGCAGCACAGTTTCAATGAGCAGCATAGTTGGGTACCTACTCTGGCCACCATCCTACAGTGCACCTTTAACATCGAGATTGTTGGTAATGAATGTTTCCCATCCAAAATGGAGTGGAAGGGTAATTCAGAGGTTTAACTGAGTATGCAGGTCAGGTTATATTTGCCTGGCTCTTGCCCGACCTGTAGTTCCGCACAGCTTTGTGAGCTCCACTACTAGGTCTGGGAGCATGTAGCAGGATTCCATTTCTACAGTCAAAAAATAATCGCAGCATTTATTGCTTCAATATCAACAAATTCTTTCAAAACCATTTTCTGTTGATCTCTAAAGCGTCAATATGGTCTATAATATGACCTGTGACTCCTCAATGTGAGCTGCCAGTGATATTGAAGTGATAAATGCTCTGCATTATTTTTAGAGTCCAGAAATTGAATCCTGCCACATGCTCCCAGACCGATGTGTGTGTTTGGAGTGCCACCAGGGGGCTCCAGAGCACACATACGGAGGTCTGGTAGGAACCAGGCTAAGGTTATATAGCAAAAAGTGTAATTTCCTAGCTGGAAGTATTTTTTTTTAACAATTATCTATATAGTTTATGTGGCAGGGCATGAGGAAGCGAAATATGTGGAAATGTATGCCACAGGTTTGCACAGTTGCATGATCACATTATTTTACCTTTTACCAAAGATGAGACTAAAAGTAACTTCTATATTTCTTCAAAACATTTTATTTCTCTGAAAATGACAACTTGCTTTCTTACATCCTGGCTTTGCAAATGTTGCTCAAGTCACACTGAAAAAGATTTTACACAAGATTAAAAAAAAAAAAAAACATTGTCCTGTTCAAAGCAACAACAAAAAAAGTAAAAATGGTATTTACAATAGGCCAAGAAGCGCCTGCCCACCCACCCCCACCCCCACCATCCCATCCCACCCACATGTGTCTGAGGGAAGAGAGCCAGTGCCAGGTGACCTGGACAGCAGCTAATTCAATCAGATTCTCTGCAACGGGCCTCCCAAAGCTGACACAAGCAAAACACAAAAGACCTTCAGAGGCAGCAGAGGACACAAGCCGCTCTCTCTCTCTCCCTCCCCACGGCACAGATGCTCAGGCCAGGAGAGCAGAGCAGCCATGCCAAGCCTTAGCCCACAGCCCATGGAACACAGCCCCTTGCAGTGAGACAGAAGTAGGCTATAGCCCTGCACCATATGCCTCATATGATGCGGACAAAAAACTATGCAGATTATTATAGGGGAGAGGAGAGCGCCACATGCCAGGATGGATTTTGATTGGATTAGAGCAACTACTTCCTCTTCACGGGTCTAATTAGAACAATTACGAGGACGTAATGAGGATAAGGACTGAGAGAGCTGGACGCCGCTTCACGTGAACCAGTTCGGCACGCATAGTAATGTACAATACGACTTTGTGTGACCTGGGATGTGAAGATCAGCTTGAATCGACTCCAGTCATTACTCACAGTTTGACATTTTTGTACACGCTACACTGCAGTGGCTTCTTCCCTCCTTCCAATGGTACACTGATGACGCAGAGGGTCCGATGCAGACCTGGGGCCTATACTAAGAAGCTGGTTCAGGAGTAAACCAGGCTAAGTTAAAGAGGTAAATCATATAATAGAAGAGCCTGGAGTCCTTATTTTCTTAAGAACCAGGTAAAGAGGTAAATCATCTAATAGAAGTGCCTGCAGTCCTCTTTTTATTAAGAAAGTAAGAGGACTCTAGGCTCTTCTATTAGATGATTTACCTCTTAGCTTAACCTGGTTTACTCCTGAACCAGCTTCTTAGTATACCCCACAGGGTTAGAGAACAGCAGATTGTGAAGTGATGTATACATATGACCCCTAGGGTGCGATGCAGAGCAGGTTTACAGAACAGCAGATTGTGGGGGTGGGTGGGGGATGGTGTTGTCCAGGCTTCAGGCTCTCCCTCTCCACAGGATCTCCATCTGTACGGAGGTCAGGTCAATCGTCGTCCTCCTCCTCTTCTGCTGCTGCTGCTTCCTCTTCCAACTTCCGCTTGACGAGCTCCGCGTTGGCCCGCAGGACGGCTCCAGGACTGGGGTATGGACGCTGCTGGAAGAGGGGCCCAGCCGCAGTGGTGTCCGCGCCCGTCTTTGCCTCGTTACGCTTGGGGAGGCCGGTAGACCATGAGCCCCTGAAGACAAAGGGGAAAGTGTTGTTCATTCAGTTACAATCAGTGGTTCTCAACCTTTTTTTAAACAAACGTCCCCATGAGCTCATCATAAGCCTCCCAACACCCTCTTGTCCTCATAATAAGCCTGCTAACGTACTTGTATTAAAAAATAAAATAAACTTATTTCCCCCCAATTGCAACTGAGCGCAAGTGAAATTCACAAAGAACTTGCTTGCAGGCAACACAGCAGCCTGATAAACCAGTTCTACCTAGCACTCTCCATGACCTAGAGAGGGCCTGGCTACTGTGTAATGTTTACCCTCTGAAGTTCATAAGGGTGCACTGTGTAATATTTTTAGTAGTTTATTTCCAGAATTCATGCTGCCCATTCACAATTATTATCTTTTTTTCACAAATACTTACCACCGCCATCAAATTCTAACTATTCATACGACTAGGAAAAGTGCACTTTTCATACATGAAAAGGGGGATCTTCTCCATGTCCGCCATTTTGAATGTCCAGAAATACACATAGCTGCAAAACTTGCTGTACTTTGATCATAATGGTAAATATTAGTTTATTACTTAGTAAATCTTCATGACAAGATCGAATTTGGCAATAGGCAGTAGTTTCAATGAGCAGCCTAGTTGCACCCTGGACACCAATCCTACACAGTGCACCTTTAAGAGTGTTCCCTTTTTAACATCAAGTCAAGAGCTCCATGTCAATCTAACTGCAGCCAGACCATCTACGGAAAATAACGTTACGTATGACAACCTTTTCAGGCCCTAAACTAGTAAAACAGTCTCAGCAAAAACATCTTTGGGATTGGAGATCATCTCCTACCTCGGGGCATCTGAATAGGCACTGGGATCCATAGGGTCCATCTCCTCTGCTTTGCGATCTCTCCCTGCAGGGGAAAGACAGATGGCAACAAAAAGCAGTTGGTGGATTTACATAGATATTCATTTAGCAACACATCGCCACCTAACAAGCAATGTTTTTAAAATATTACTGGGAAAGTCCCATCGTCATTCTGACACAGTATATAAATAGGTTTTCCATTTACAAACAGTCCGTCTGTGCAGCAAGGAGTCCCTCTGCAACCTCAGATTGTTCGGAAACGGCTGTCACTCAAACAAATGCGCTCACATGGTTGGCCCAAGGGGGTACGTACTCGGTATGGTACCACACCTCAGGAGGAGGACAGGGAAGAGCTCTGGTTATTTACTCCCCCTACGTACTTGGAAGTGTCGAACTGAACCGACAATCCTCTGGCTACAGGTCCCACTGACAAACCCTTTGCCCAACACTGCATCTTGGTGTGAATGTTACCTCTTTTTTGTTTGTTGTACGGGCCAGCATCTTCTCTCCTCTGCATTCGCCGCTCCCGCTCTCTCCCCTCCTCTCGTTCCCTCTCTCTTTCCCGTTCCCTCTCCCGTTCTCGTTCTCTCTCCCTCTCCTTCTCCCGGTCATTCTTTTCACCTGGACGCTCCTCTCTGATGTCTCCTGAACCGCCTGAGAAGGAAAAGTGATGAAATATCTTTCAAACATTTAAATTCTCTGCCACTTAATTAGAGGAGAACTCCAACCAATTTCAACATGCAATTGTTCAGCCCATTCCTCGAGGGTTTGTTTACATATTATTTGAAGTGTATTATTCATATCATTAAACAAACATCATTGATTTCAACATCAGCAGATGCCTTACAACACAGCACTAACTTTTGAGATGATATTTGAAATATGTTACGACTCATATATATAAACAAATCCATGTCCCCATTGCCTGTCCAAAATCTCGGAAAGGGCTGAACAAAAAAAATGACATGGCTTCAGGTGCTGACAAGTCCAGAGTAAAGGGAGCAATAATGTTGACATGAATTCTCCTTTCAGTGTTCTTAATTGGCTGAATAATGTTTGATAGGCACCATCACAGCATGCTGAATTCACAACCAGGACCCTCACCTTTCTGCTTCTTTGCAGCTTTGGTTATAACAGCACCAGGGTCATTCGGGGAGAGCCATGACACCAGATCCGTTTCTACATTCCAGTAGTAGGGTAGGCCACTGAAAACACAACCAGTTTTATTCATGTTAACATGTAAACATTGCACAACCAATATAGGTGATAGGAAAATTAAGGCGCAACCAGTAGAAAAGTGACACAACCGCCGTTATATAAGCAATAGAGCTTATATGAAAAAATGTAAAGATGAGTGCTTACCAATCAGGGTCAAATACTTTGTACCAGTTGGTTGGCAGATTCTCTACTCTGGTGGCCTCATAGTCGACATCGTTATCATCATAATCCTCAGCGATGATCTCCTCTTCCGTTTCTAATGAAAAGAAGTGCATACCCAAATGCGTATTACTTTCCAAGTTTCCACAGCTGTGATTGTGAAATATTGTGTTATTCTACAAGTACAGGATCCTTTTTTTTTTTTTTTTTTTTTTTTTTTTTGAGGAAAATTCCAAGGTTTTCTTTTATTAAGAGACATCCAGAACATCAGAGTGGTTTTACAGTCACCTGCATGAAATTTAAATCCTTAAAAAAAATTAGCATTTAGAAAATCGCTTTTTGAACAACAGCAAGACCTAGAACAAGCTGGTATTGGTTCTTTTTATGTTTGTCATTTTGTTTTAACAAAATATTTTATTGTGTTTATTTCTTTCTCTCTGGTGTTTCAGCAGGGAATTTTAATTTCATTCATAATTTTTTTCTTTTCCAGAGTTACGTCAACTCAATGTTCCATGTTTATTACACTGCTTGGAATGTTGTCAGATGTTCTAATTCCTCTTTCTTTATGGACAAATACACTGAAATGAAAACGAAAAACAAAAAAAAATGAACCCCAATTTCCGGGCAGAAGACGAATAAAAGCCAGAAAAAACCCACTGCACAGATGAAAAGTCATTAAAAAAGAGAGAGATATTCACTCATGTTAAAACGTGTTATGGGGCTTACAGGTAAAAGGAGACGGCTCGCAAACGCAAAAGGGACGACACACACTACTTCTTTACACGCAGCTACACTCTGTCTAGACCAGACAAGCTATCGACAATCATGAACGCTGTTTTTATAAAAGAAGGAAAAAATAACAGAAAAAGGGTTTTGTTGTATGGTGTGTGTATGTGTTTTGTGTGATTTTTTTCTTGCTCGCAGACTCTTGATATGATAGCGGCAACGTCGGGTCAGCTGCTCCGACTGTCTAGCTTTTCCTTTCTTCTCTTTTTTTTTGTTTGTGCTAAAAATCTGTACTGATACTTATAAAATCATCGATAAAAATATTCCTCTGTTTTATCAATACGCCTTGGAGAGAGTCGGGGCAAACCACACAAGAGGCTCGGGCTTTCCTGGGACTGGAGATGGGCTGGAGAAGAGATGGTGAGAGGAAGGGGAGGAGAAGAGGAAGATGGGGGGAACGGTGAGAACAAGAGAGGAGGAGGGGGAACTGAGAGACGGGGCAGTGCTGTTACTCAGACTTGGCTTCCTCCGCAGCTTCCTCCTCAGGGGCTGCCTCGACCTCCTCGGCCTTGGCCTCTCCGTTGTTTTCTGCGTGGTTTTCCTCGTTGGCCTCAGGCTCTGTGGTCTCCTTGGCTTTCGCCTTGGCCTTTTTGTCTTCTTTCTTGTCGTTCACTGCCTTGTCCTTCTTGGCTGTCTTTTTGGGCTTGGGCTCAGGTTTGGGAGGTGCAGGCTTCGAAGATAATCTTGCTGATCTTCTCTGGGGCTCTTCCTTGGCCTCTCCATCGGCTCCCTTTCTCTTGGGCATTGTGGATTCCTGAAGGGTTTTCTTTAAAAGAACACTAAAAGCACTGCTTTGTTGCAGAGAGTTCACTGCATGTAAAAGGCGAATGTCTCCTTATACGATGTAGTGTAGTAAACACACAGGGACATTAAAGCTAGTGGTTGAATGGGGGGAGGGGTGCGGCTGAGTACAGGATCCTCAATGCTGGAGCGGCAACAATTGTGTGTCTTACATTGACAACTTACCATGTTCTGACTGTTTCAAGATCCCTCTCTTCGCAAGACGGGCCAATAAAGCCGGTGGCAGTGGCATCCTAAACCCCCAGGAATATTAAATGTGGGTTAATATTGCAGACAGACAAGTCAACTCAGTGTTGACACAGAGAAGGCTCCCATGGCATGTGTACACATATTAATTTGCAACGATGTGTTGACTTCCACGGCACGGACTACACCTATATTCATTTTTAAAGATTTGATGGGTGTTACTAGTTTCTGTCATGACCATTATTTGCACCAGGCAGCTATCATAGTTATCACACAGATTATCATGCATAAAATGAACTTTCGGAAAGCCAGGTGACCATGCTAGCCATGCTATGACCATGCTAGCCCTTGTATTCAACACAGAATTTACAACACAGATTGCCTATAAACAGCAAGTGCTAGTTTATCGGTTAAAGAAGATGAGGAAATAAACCACCATAATCGAGCTTTCATGAAATCTTACCTAAAGAAAATACAGAACAAACGATCCAAGATAACGCTACGTCCAGACAGTTGATTTTTGTCGGCTGCTTAGGCAAAAACTGCGTCCATGGTGAGGCGCATGAAGATGACGTCACAACCTTGCTCACTACACACACTTGCCTTGGGGATTTGTGTGTTTTCCTTTTTGGGCCATAGCAGCAAGTCTACAAACCACAATTCCAATTTATAGACCAGGAGCCCAGAGGGGTCAGCCTAGTTGGGAAGGTTACCAATTTTTATTGGTACTACCATGTCTGGCATGGTCCCCAGATAGAGGAACGGCACGTCTGCCGGGTTCCCTCTGGTGGGTGTGGCCAGGGGGGTTGTAAAACTAGCACCCCAAAAATGGGCTAGATTAGTTGGTGAGGTTACCACTTGAAACCTGTTGCAAATTGTTTGCCATGGTCCCCTGATTGAGGAATGGCCACTGCCAGATGTTTTTAGTGGTGGGCGGGGCTTGCCAGACATCATTAAGTGAGGGGTGGAAAATGGGCTAGATCAGTTGGTGAGGTTACCACTTGAAACCTGTTGTAAATTGTTCATCATAGTCCCCTGATAGAGAAATGACCACTGCCAGACATTTTTAGTGGTGGGTTACCCCCGGCAGACGCCCCCGAATGATGACACCCCCAAAAATGGGCTAGATCAGTTGGTGAGGTTACCACTTGAAACCTGTTGTAAATTGTTCATCATAGTCCCCTGATAGAGAAATGACCATTGCCAGACATTTTTAGTGGTGGGTTACCCCCGGCAGACGGCCCCCGAATGATGACACCCAAAAATGGGCTCATCAGCTGGTGGGGCAGACTTACACACATTTGTGTTGGTGGATGGGGCTCATCAGACATCGATTAATGGGTAAAATTCTGGTGGGGTTACTGGTGGGGTTACCAGTTGAAACCTTTTGTCAATAATGATCCTCTGACATTTCCAGTAGATGAGTATCCCCGTGACCACAGAGTGTGTGGTTACATCAGTCAAAGTGACAAACTTGACAAATGAACACATTGACAGTGAGTTTATTGTTCAATTCAATCAGTTTATTATTGGAACTGCTTTCTGTAAATTGCTTAACCATAGAAAGTAAAACTAACAAACAGTATGAACACATAACGTGTAACATAGCAGTACAGCACAACATATAACAATATTAATTTACCTCTAAATCGAGGTGTGTATGAGACAGTGAACCATAGTGTCAGTCCTCCTGGTCTGAGTCTTCAGACTCCTCACTCCAAGCCTCATCTGAGGACTCCGCCTCTGTGTTGTCCTCCTGACTGTGTGACTTGGTACCCACTGAGAATAAGTGTTGTGGAATAGATGGTCCATTGAACCAGTTCGGCTGCAACAGTCCATCTTTCACACTCCACCCATATTCGGTCACTGACAAGCCATCTGTCGGACATGGCAGTGTTGCCATTGTCCAGACAATACTCACATAACGTGCTCTAAGGACATGCATCTCCAGAGCTCGTCGTGATGGTGGCAGCAAGGCACAATCAACCCTCTTCACATTCGCCAGTGGACTCTCCTGTTCAAATGAGAGGAATAGGTCAACGTGTGTGTGTGTGTGTGTGTGTGTGTGTGTGTGTGTGTGTGTGTGTGTGTGTGTGTGTGTGTGTGTGTGTGTGTGTGCACGCGTGCGTGCATGCGTGCATGCGTAAGTACATGTGTTTTTGGTAACTAGCAGCCAAATGCCTCTGACAAAAGATCAGTTTCAGGTGCTTTCTGAACATGGTCAGTGAAGGGGTACCTGGAGGGGTATATTTTTTGCATAGGATGGGGGTTGGGCAGGGTGTTGTGCATGTACGGAACTGGTACTGAGAAAACTGAACTTGCCTTACTGATGTTTCCACTCATCTCCATCAGTTTCAGGTAGCGTGCCTCGTTTGTGTCTCGTGTTTTTCTCTGTCCATATATGCGGCAGACAAATTCAGAAGCTGTCTCAATATCCACATGGCTACTTCTGTTGCCCAGGCTGATCAAGAACTTCACAAATAAGTCGGTGTCATCTTTCTCGATGATGTTCAGTGGCTTTAGTTTACCTTTTCTGAAATAGATTTTGACAATAATTATTCCCATATTCACATCCCTGACACACACACACACACACACACACACACACACACACACACACACACACACACACACACACACACACACACACACACACACACACACACACACACACACACACACTACTGTATACACACAAACATGTACAAACAGAGTATTTGCTATTTATACTGTAAATGTACACATTCCACATGTTTACAAACTTACCTGAAAAAGGCTGAAGTGAAGTCACATCCAGTGAATGCATGGTATCCTGGCATAGCTCTTGATAATCCTGGCTTGAGGTCTTCCAGATTGTTGACAATGTTGGTGACATTAATGTACCTCCTGTTGTTGCCTGATCCACAGTCTATGATGACCGTTCTGATGGCTCGGTTCTCTGGTTGTAGATTGCCAAGTGCACCAATCAGTATGACCAACACGTCTGTGTCAGAAGCCCTTACTACCACATCTCCTGTAATGTTTGCAACATGGAAGGCGATCAGTGTGTCGGCCTCTTCGTGATTACCTTGAAGGTAAGTTGGTTCTTCCACAGTGATGCTCTGGCATTCATAGTCTGGCACATACTTGTAGCATTTGCCTCCATATGACACGAAGAGTGTTTTACCAGCAAGTAGCTTGAGGTAGTGGTCATTTTTCCACTCACGCAAAAGAAACAAGGACAGCTGCTTTTTGAGATTCACGTTGTGCAGTAACTTTTGACCACTCTGGCGGAATGTTTGCTCTGGCCCTGTTATGATGTATGGTGTATCCACAGCACCACGCAACTTCCTCTCACTGTCTTTGATTGAGTTTTCTCTGTATGTGTCAAGACACAAATGCACGTCAGTTGTCATTCCCTCAGAACAAATCATGGACAAAATTCTCCTTGCTACGGAAGCATATGATGCACCAATGTTTGTCTGTGATAGGACAGAATGCAGGACAAGTCCCCCGTCATAAACTGTCACAAATCGTCTTGGGTGCTCTACTTCAGTGATGGTATTCTGAAGAGATTCCAATTTCTTGAGAAGTGCAGCCTTGTCAGACTTCACTCTTGTTCCGTCACAGTGTGCCAGTGAGAGTGGATAATCTGTAATTGGATAGGAAAGCACATTCTGGAGGTCAAATGTTGTGTTTTCAGACACAACAATCATTATTCGAATGAACATGTCCCTCAGGCTTTCAGCAACTTGTGTTTTCATCTCAGAGGCCGGAGTTTTTGGTCTTTTCTTTGCATTTTCAGCAGCAAAGTTTTCAACACGGATTCTCTTCACAGGTTTTAGAAAGCGGTTGCTGTCGTTATCCCACTCAAACTGGAATTGTTCTCTGGCCATCTTTCCCCTTTTCAGAGTATTCAACAGGTAAGATTCAGTGGCATTTGTTGCTGCCCTTCCAGTGGCTATATTCACAAGTGAACTAGAAACTGCATCAGAGAAGGGGTCACAAAATTCATCCATTTTTTCTCGAATAGCATTCATCTGTTTGTGGTCAGTTTTCATTCTCGACCGACGACACTGAGCTGCAGCCGTTTCTCCCTGGTCAAGGCCTGTCAGACATCTTAGTTCAGTAACTGCCATAGCCCGCTGTGCCATTGTAATGGACCATCTTCTCGTAGCACTCTCTGAATTCCGGAATGCAACTATACCCTTGGACTGTGATGCTGCATCGCGGTTGACGGTCTGTTCCAAGGAAAGATCCACTGCTGAGCGACTGTATGCCTTTCTTGTTCTTCGGACTGAAAATGCACCATTGTCAAGAAGTTGGCGAACCTGGAATGGGGCACTTTCCAATTTCTGTAGAAACAGACTTCCCCATCTGGCGTAGTTTGGCCGATTGAGTCCATAGAAGACCTCCAACACAGCTGGTAGGATACTGATGTAGCCTGTGACGTCATTGGTTTTGACACATCGCTGCAGCTCTCGGTGCAACCTGTTGACTAAGTATACATACAGTGCCCAGTATTGAGCTGTTTGTCCATGGCTTCCTTCAACCATCTTCTGAAGAAATTCTTCATACTGAACCAGATGATGTGTAATCACTGTGTCATTGAGGTAGGCATCTACCTGACTCATATCTGATGGTACACTCCGCATCATGTCTTTGAACAATTCATACTGTTCAACTGGCAGCTCAGCGATGAAGCGATCGTAAATTTTCAGTTCAAGGACGTTTGCAAGTAGTTGATGAATCCGGGTGCATCTGTTGTAGAATTTTCCTTTAATGAAACCAATCATGGATCCTTCAGCCAGTGTACCAGACTCGGATAGAATGAATTCAATTCCACATTCACTGATGAAGGTTCCAAGTGCTCCAAAGAAGGCCAGTTCAATGTGGAAGTTTCCAAGCATCACTAGAAGTTTGTCAAATTGTGGTGCTTCCAAGGACTGGATGGAGTAGGCTTTTGTTGCAACAGCCAAATCATATGTCACAACCGCATAGTCCTGTCCAGTTTCCTTAGCTATGTTCATGGTTCGGGTCATGGTTTCCCGGACTACATCATTCCTGGTTGGGGAATTCAGTATCGGATCCATGTAGCATATCCTGTGAAGTGGCAATGGGTCTGTGGTGAACTGACTAATGAATCCAGCGTAGAGCGGGGTATTTCCATCTTTCAATTTGAGGAACCAATACAGGTCCAGTGGCTTGAGGTGACATCTGTTGTGGTACTCTGAAGGCTCTGAAGAAGGTGAAGCACTGCCAGATGCTTCTTGTTCCTGTGCAACATTAGTTATGCTAATGAACTGTGCCTTATGCAGATCTTTCCTGAAGTGTGGTATCTGGTGCTCCTTTCCCTGAAACTTTCGTCTGTTTCTTCCTGGCTGAAACTGCACACATGCAGTAGATTCTCCATGTAGCTGTACATCTTGTATGTTTTGATAAGTGTGACCAACTGTGATATGGAGAGTGGCCTTTCCATCAAGCGTCTCAACATCTGCATCATTGTTATCCCACACACATCCTGTGGCCAGACCTGGGTGGAGGTAAATCCCATCTGGTGCGTCACGTTCCTCAGACTCAATAGAGTAGGCAAATTCTGTTTCTAATGCTTTTGTTGCAGAATAGTCAATGCAATGACCTTCTCTGTTTAGAATTTGCATTGCCAGTTTGGATCCTGTCAGAGATGTGAGGCCTAATCCCAAAATTGTGTGCTTCCAGGGTTTCACATTTCCCCGGGTAACATTGTAGATCGCATCTGATGCCATAGCATTGACCTTACGGTATGTTGAGTCACTGTCTTGCTGATTGTCTTCTTTTATGCCACCAAGAAGACAATGGAAGAATAGGTCCAGCTGGGCTGGGGTTTCTGGTGCACACTCCTTCAAACTCTGTACTGTGGTTGGGTGTGGTGTCCTGGTTCTTGGTAGCTGGAGTATCTGGGATCGAAGGTGAAGGGCCACCCAGCGAATTTTTTCATCCTGTCTAAACTTTTCTGCATCATCATAAAGTCTGGATCTAGCATCGTCTTCAGTCAATGTTGAATTGTACAGAAAATTACCTCTTCTGGAATCTAGCAGAGCAACAGCAACTTCTTGTCCAAATTTTTCCTTGATCTTTCTTACAAGGCACTGAGATGAATATGATGCTATATCAGTCTTGGTTCCACCTTGCCCAGTATACTCTGCCTTGTAGAAGTCGACTAGTGTAGAGACCATTGTTGACTGTTTTTTCTGAAGAACTTGACTTTCGATGTAGCTGCAGACTGACTTGAATGCGGAAGTGTGGAAGTGGTAAGAGGTATTTGTGCTTGTTTTTGGCTGTTCCTCTGTTTCTTTGTCGAAAAGGACACGGCAGGACTTGTGGTATTCAGCTTCTTTGGCTATCAGATCAACCCCACTCCGGACGAGAGATTTGACTCTTTCATTCTGGGAGTTGACAGACCGTGTAAATAATGCCTCACAGCCTGACAGAGTAGCCACTTTCAGTCTTGGCTCCTCCTTTCCCTTTACTTTCTTTCTATCTTTCCCACAGAAAATGCAGGTGCCTTTTAACAATCCTTGCTCATCTGTTTTTGGAATGGAACTCCTTCGTCTGGTTGCCACTTGCATCTTTTTGTCAGGGACTTCAGAAGCTTGTGCAGCAGGGCGTTTCACAGCTGTGTAGTTGCTGTAACACCTTGGGTGATATTGAAAATGTATGTAATGCCCACTGCAGTCAGACATTCTTCTGGTGGCATCCTGAAATTTGTCCGACTTGAGTTCCTTACGTAATTTGATAGCTCGGTTGAGTGAATCCCAGGTCTTTTCAACAAATGACTTAAGTCTGCTCTGATCTTCCAGCTCTTTCTGACAGATGAAACATATGTGATCAGTTTCCATTCTGATTTCCTGCTAAGACAGAATGTCAAAGAGAGTTGTCAGTTGAGCTGGTTCAGTTCGAATGTTTCCCATTCAGATACAACATATGTACATTCAATTAATTATGATTTTGTGAATAAATGAGGGCACAGAATGAGGGCACAGAAGAATAGCCAGTGGTCAAATAAAGTACTAACCTCTGCATTTTCATTAATTCCACTGATAAGTGGCATACTTTGTTGGCCCAGTCCTTCTTCAAAGCCATTGTTCTCTGTTGGCTCTTCTCCCGCCTCGTTGTCACTGTCCATCTTGGTACATTTCAGCACACTGACGCAAGATAGATGATGATGATAAGATAACGATTCAAATGACCAACAGAATTCATAGTAGGAGGCTATAGACTTACATAATTCTTAGGCCTAGCAATTGAATATTCAGGCCTATCAATTCAAATACTTAGTCTCTTAGATCCTAAGCCATCTGGAAGAATGGGTTTTTTTCAGGCAGTGATTTTGTAACCTTCTGATATACAGAGATATGTACACACTAGAAGTGTAACAATACACTCAACTCACGATTCGGTTTGAATCACTATTCATAAGCTACAGTTCGATACACCACACTATTTCACATTTGCCAACATTATAAACTTTATGAATAAAAACTATGATAGTTTGTAGGTAGAACAGGTTACAAGAGGCTACTGTTACTTTTTAAAAGTTTCTATATAATAATGATTGTTTGGAAGCACTATCACTTCATATCATGTAGTTGTTTTCTGGCCTGTATCAAAACGTTAAAAGGGCGTATCATGATGCTGCCTCCTATTATCGCGATACAGTATTGTGAATCTGTGTATCACAATTTCTTGGTTCGATACAATATCATTACGGCCCTAGTACACACGTACATATATACATAAATGTAGAGCTCAACAATAAGGGGCAAAGAAAGATAGGACTATATAATGATATAAAATGATATTAAATGATAATAGAAAATGTTTGAACCAACCTTCAGCAGTCTTCAGCTCGATCCAAATGACAGTCCAATCCCATCAATTGGCCACTTTAGATTTGAAAAAAAAAAATCTGGAGTGGTGCTCTGAGGCCTTCAGATGATGGGATATTACTGTACATGTGGCATGGATCAGCTCCTTTATCCCGTACAGTGTGTTAGAAAAAAAGTGACATGGATCTTTTTGATTGAAATTATTATTTTTTGCTGGCCACTCAGAAAGGTATTTTGTGTAAATACTTTACCTTTTGAAAGAGTGGACAGATTTGCACCAAATGTTGTGTGCTAATGGTCTATAATTGGTACATAAAAAGATTTGATTTCGGAGGCCAAGGCTTCTACAATGACCGACTTTTAATACAGGCGACTTTATGTTTTGCTCATTAAATTTAAAGAAGTGCTCGAATTTTCACCAGTCCTTGAGACCTTCACTCTCTAGATGGTCAACCTTTTTTGCAATAAATCTTGTGAGTTTGTACTCTATAATACATGAAGTCGCTTTGTGTGCGCCCAAGTTTTTGGGCAAGCTTTGTGGCCCGTTTTTTCTGATATAGGGCCAGATACACACAAGAGCGTGGCGTGTCAGTAGCGAGAAGACAGCCGGGTATCAGGCGGTGTGTTACTCGGCCTTTCGCACCGACAGTGTTGGCGAGCACAGCCAGTCCTGTTCAAAATCTCCCCATATACAATGCTAGTTTGCTACTTTGCCATTCATTTCAACAGGACACTACCTGCCACTGCCGTCAAAATTCTGCTCAAGCTCTATTTTCCAAATGCAGAGCAGCTCCCGCGTCCTGTCTACCATCGTGTTGGTGTGGAAGGCAAGGCAAGGCATTTTTATTTGTAAAGTGCATTTCATACATAAATGCAATTCAATGTGCTGTACAGTAAAGTAAGATAAACATTATGTAAACTAAAATAACTTGAAATAAAATAAAAATAAAAGCAAAGTTCTGTTTCCATTTTCTCCACCGCCGGTAAAAATCGCTTTCGTCTCGTCCCAATTCCCCATTCTGGTCTGAAATAGGCCTAACTCTGGCAGTTGCAGGCGTTTAACAATTGGTAGCCTCACCAGCTGATCTAGCCCATTTTTGAGGTGCCATCATACAGGGGCATCTGCTGGTGTAACCCACCAACAAAAATGTCTGGCTGTGGTAATTTTTCTGTCAGAGGACCATATTGACATTTTTTTAAACAGGTTTGAATAGGTAACCTCACCAACTGATCCAGCCCATTTTTGGGTTTGTCATCATATGGGGCCGTCTGCCGGGGGTAACCCACCACTAAAAATGTCTGGCAATGGTCATTTCTCTATCAGGGGACTATGATGAACAATTTACAACAGGTTTCAAGTGGTAACCTCACCAACTGATCTAGCCCATTTTTGGGGGTGTCATCATTCGGGGGCGTCTGCCGGGGGTAACCCACCACTAAAAATGTCTGGCAGTGGTCATTTCTCTATCAGGGGACTATGATGAACAATTTGTAACAGGTTTCAAGTGGTAACCTCACCAACTGATCTAGCCCATTTTCCACCCCTCACTTAATGATGTCTGGCAAGCCCCGCCCACCACTAAAAACATCTGGCAGTGGCCATTCCTCAATCAGGGGACCATGGCAAACAATTTGCAACAGGTTTCAAGTGGTAACCTCACCAACTAATCTAGCCCATTTTTGGGGTGCTAGTTTTACACCCCCCCTGGCCACACCCACCAGAGGGAACCCGGCAGACGTGCCGTTCCTCTATCTGGGGACCATGCCAGACATGGTAGTACCAATAAAAATTGGTAACCTTCCCAACTAGGCTGACCCCTCTGGGCTCCTGGTCTATTACATTTCCAACCCAGTATTCACTGGATGCCACTCAATAATTTCTAAGGTGTCACAAAGTCAATATAACTACAAGCAGGGCAGCCCAACATTGTGTGAGGTGACCTATCAAAGAGACTGGGTAATTGTGGTGGCCCTATGCCTTGAAAAAAATAGCTGGATGCAACAAAAACTTCTTGCAATGTAAGGGGTCCCAAGTCTGGGCCCCCTCTCTCCCTGAGCCGGGGACACCTTTCCGCTGCACTCCACTCATTAGTCTGCAGTAAAACTTGAGAAAGCCTCGGGGAGCCCAAAAGTGGGGATGCAAACGCACCACTGCATCCCCCTCTATACTATGTGCTAAACATTTTGTCTTGTTCATAAATAACCCCCTTTAATGAGAATATAGGCCTACCTGTATGACAATGGCAAATGTCAGCACAGTTAAAATCCTTTTTGTGTTCTTATTATATATTATTATTTACATTCCATGACAGGCCTCAGAGGCCTCAGATCTTCAAATGGCTAAACCACACCTGTCCTGAATCTGATAGGACTTCATAAATTTGTCCAATTGTCATATGCTAATGGAGATTACAACTGCCAATAAGACTCCAGGCCTTCATTAATTGTGGGCGTAGTTTACTGCCTTTACAAAACACTAATTGGTCCCCCTATAACTAGAAATCCACATGCTTTAGGCCACAAGTTATAAAGACAAGAAATTGAGCAGGCATTTTCAGTATTAGGGTGGGTGAAATGGAAGGAAAGGTGGAACGCAGCAGTTCTGTTGACGGTGTGCATGAAGACGTGGGTTGTAGGTTTGTAAACCATCCATAAAAAGACCCATTCAAAAATACTTTGAAGTAGCCTAGGCCTGATTAAAATCACTCTGACCATTTGGAACACAGATTTGGAACACTTCCAAAGCAGGAAGCTGTGAATATTATGTTACTTTTTTAACTGAATGCTGTATGCAGTAGCTTTGTAGCGGTTAAATTTTTACGGTTTTTCGTAAAATCAGCATAAAATTGTACTCACAAAATGTTATTGTTGTAAAAGGCTGGCTGATTGATTAGCTGCTAGCACATTCACCTCTGTGGGTGAACTTTGCGTGTGACGTCACCCAGAGCACTTTCAAACTCTTGTTGTGGTGTTTCGCTTCGCTATCTAGCTGAACGTACTCAAAACATATCTGCAGATTGAAATGGATCGACACAGGGTTCCGTACAGACAACAACACAAAGGGCGAACTAATAACAGCAGAGGGGAAATGTGCAGGTATAACGCTCTGGAAAAAGTACTTGATGTACTTGTTAACTTTGTCTCAAAGTTTGGTCAACCGCTTTTTCGAACTCCAAAGAGCTAGCAGATAGCAAAACAGCTGCTAGCTGTTTCCGTTTTAATATCCTTTGATTGGCCTCGTTTGCTCATAAAGACAATATGTGCTGTCAGGAATATCACCACTATTTATTTTCAAACCCGTTTTGACAAGATTTACCGGTCCACTTTACGTATCAACATTCAATACATTAGCCAGCCTGCTAACGTCTGGTAACATACCGTTGCCTCGGTTTCAGGCTCAGAAAACGTAAAAGCCTAGCTATTACGTGTTGCGTTCGGGGCACGGAAATGGTAGTTTATGGTTTCGCGTTTGATTTGCATTTTTATTTTGTCCTTAGAAACGTGTCACACGTTCAATCCTGAGTGATTCAGTAGCTGACCTGTGATCTAAATGCCTTATCAGGGGGTATAAGAACATGGTTAAGTGATAAACAAGGCTTGGTTAACCTATAAGAAGTGGGAAACCTGCTAATATACCTGCAGCAGGCATAATTTGGTTAAGAAAATGAAGACTCCAGGCTCTTCTTTTAGATGATTTACCTCTACCTCAAGGTAAACTTAACCTGGTCTACTACTGAACCAGATTCTTATGTCCCTCAGGTTTGTGTTAACGAGATGACTGTCTTTCAGGCACTATTTGGATGGCAGGTGTCTAAATGGTCAGAACTGCCATCATCTGCATCGCCCAGCACAAATATGCTGGTACTTCCAGAAAGGTACCTGCTGGTTTGGAGACAGATGCAGGTACATTTCAAGTAGCATACCTAATAGAAACACTTTCACAAATGTGTTGCCTTCAAGTTCAATGGCAATGGCTGTACATTCTTGAGTATTTAATCTTGGCTTTAAGAAAAAGTGCCTCCTCCTAATTCTAGGTTCACAAAATGTTTTGCAGGAATGCCCACATTCCTGACCCTGATATGTCTGAACACCGGAGGGGCTCTGCACCCGCCCTATTTGCTCGACCCAGGGGTGATTGGACGACGTCCCCAAGACGAGGCTCGGAACCGTCACTGGTCAACTCCCAAACGTCCTTCGGCCACGGCAGGAGAGGATCAGAACCTCTGGTGACTAACACAACCACACTAGAAAGAAGCTTTGAACGTCTGACCACACGAATTGAAGAGGAGGATGCGGACACTGAGAGAATGGCCTTGTCCAGTAAGTTCTCATTTTATGGTTTTGTGCTAAGTTTTGGTTTTCGAATATGGGTATGGATTGGATGTCTGTGTGATGGGGGTTGTGTGGCCCGTGTGAACTGTCTTGTTCAGAAGTGCTCTTCTTATTCCAATACAGGCCGCACAGATTTGCACAGACCATCGCCGAGCCAAGGTGTACCAGCAGTCAATGGTGACACACAGGTATGTAATGCTTTCAATGTGATTTGACGAATTTGGTGATTGTGGAGAAGCACTAACCAGTGAGCTTAGTGGTCCTGGCCATGAGTGAGGCTGCATTGTTGGATGCATTGTGGGACGGTGGTGGCGGCTGCTCAGCTGGTAGAGGAGTCAGTTGGCAACCCAGAGGGCTTTCAGGTTCGAGCCCCACTCTGCCTGACTCCATCGATGTGTCCTTGACCAAGATGCTTAACCCCAAATTGCTGCTGGTGGCAGGGCGGTGCCCTTCGTGGCAGCCACTGCCACCGGTGTGTGGATGGGTGAATGTGAGGCATACAATATCAAAGTGATTTGAGTGCTCGAAGGAGCAAAGGCGCTCTATGCTATATGCAGTCCATTTACCATTTACACGTTGGAGGTTTACTGACATTGTACAGCAGACCTCTGCTGCTTTGGATCCATTACATCAGTGGTTCTCAAACTTTTCCCATCATTCCCCCCTTCGGAGGGTCTGGATGCTTCCGCCCCACTTTGAGAAACACTGCATGACATGGAACAAGTCTGACGTGTGCCTTTGCATCTCTGCGTCATATTCTCCAGGGCCCCTCAGAAGGAGTGAGTTCGACTGGTGCTGCTGCCGCTGCTGCTGCCGCTGCTGTGACCTCCCCGCGCCCCCACCACAACAACGCCGCAGCCTGGCAGCAGAGCAAGGACGTGGTGTGTGGCATCTGCATGGACAAGGTGTACGAGAAGAAAGACGCCCAGAGCAGGCGCTTCGGCATCCTGCCCAACTGCAGCCACGCCTTCTGCATTGAGTGCATCGTCACCTGGAGGAAGACCAAAGAATTCCAGGAAGAGGTCATAAAGTGAGTGGGTCAAGCAAGCTAGTTGTAATCGTTTTTGGGTGGGAAGGGAGTTCAGGAAGGAACACCCTCCCTTGCCTTGTTTATTATAGACTTGTACAAGTACAAAGTCTTGTCCATGGCTACTAGAACTAGGCAGATGTTAATTTTAAATAATCATCATAATAAGCTGTCTTGGGTTGGATTTTAAAGTTGTTTGTTGGTTTTTTTTCCTCTTTTTCTGCAGGGCCTGTCCGCAGTGCAGAGTGAAGTCGTCTTTTTATATTCCTAACAGATATTGGGTTGAAAGTGGCAAACCAAAGGAAGACTTGATTAAATCCTTCAAGGAGAGAAGCGGGTCTGTATTTTATTCTTTTTTTTTTTTTTTTACTTCCATGTTTCACCAGGGCCATGTTGTATTTAATGTCCATGTTTCACCATATGTCTTCATTTCTAGTGTTGTAGTAGAAGTAATGTTTCTCCATTCACACACTGCATTGAGTTAAGCCATTCAGCTTCAAATAATGGTCCAATTGTCCCACACTGCCTTGTTAACAAGCCACCAGCCTAGGTACGGTCCTCAATTAGCTCCCTCTAGTTCAGTGTTTCTCAGCCTTTTTTTGAATAAACGTCCCCTGGACTGCATCATAAGCATCCCAACGCCCCCTTGACCTTATCACAAGCCACCCAACGCCCCCCTTCACCTAATCATAAGCCTACCAACACCCCCTTAGTATTAAAACATAAAATGGACTAATGCCCCCCAATGGTAACTAAGCACTGGCCCCTCTCCTTCCCAATGCTCCCCTGGGTCACCCAAATCCCCCCTGGGGGGCTGTAGAGCCCCCGTTGAGGAACACTAGTTATTCCAAATGTGCGACCCCACCCCCACCCCACTTAACATTGTCACCAGTTGACTCATGCATTTTTCTTTCCTCTTCCCTCTCTCTCCTCACAGCAAGTTAAAATGCAAGTTCTTCTCCAGAGATGGCAGCTGTCCCTTTGAGTCGGAGTGCATCTACAGCCATGAAGGCCGCCCCGGTCGACCCCGGAGACGGATGGTAAGAGAGCTCCCTCGCTTTTAGTAACTAGAGAAGCTTAAAGCCGAGTCCCTGTGCACAACCACTGTCCAGGTGCTGGTGATGTGCAGTATAAAAGTAATCCAAGTAAAAGGAGGATAAATCACAGCACGCTGGTCGTCTTTGTTGATAGTTTATCAAACCTGATGAAGCAATAGCAAAACTCGTTGTTCACCATATAAACCACCAGCAAAGGCCAGTGTGCTGTGATTTATCCCCCCCCCCTTAACTAGAGAAGCTTCTTGGAAAGGGGAGTGAAATGGCTTCAAACTCGACATTACTTTGAGACACGTGAGGTAGTGGAGGGTTATCTATCCGTGAACATGCTATCTGTTTTTGTACATGTATACTGATTTGTATGGAGAGTTCAGCTGGAAAAGCAATCACAAAAATGTCTACATTTTGCCTAAATGAGCTCAACCAAAGTCACTTCAATGCTGTTATTAACTACATCAATTCCTACTCAGTAAAATTCATACTCTTTTGTAGATTAATCACAAATGCACTTAGTCTGAACCCTTCATGTGATGTTAGGTCACATGGTCTTTTTATTCTTGTCAATTCATTGAAATCTCTCCTTTTTTTTCCTTCCCCAACCCACTGCCCACTCCCCATCACCTGGACCAAAAGGCACGGCTTTCCGTGGATGACTTTGAGGACGGCTTTCATATTATGGACTATGTAATCTCTCTCATGATGGGATTCCACCACGACTCTGATGATGATGACTATGATGACTTCCTAGAGACTCTGTTTTTGGATGAAGATGACTATGAAGACTTTCTTTAGTTCCTATTAAGCTGTATCCTAAAAGTTGTATTCTACAGTAGCGTTCCCTGTATAAAAATAAGATTGTTCAATCAACCTCACGTACTGATATGTGTCTAAACTAACGTGTTTTGTGTGTGTTTGTTGCCATTGTTTTGGTGTCTCGAAAAAGGCCAAATTTTATACATTTTAGGGCAGGTTTGTATACCCTGAAGAGAAAAAAATAAAATTCACATTTTGCACAAACTATACACTTGATTGTGTCTGTTTCAAGTTCCTCACTAAATGGATGCCATCGGGAGACTGACATGCTTTGTAGGTGGTCACAAGAAGGTTGTTAAAACTGTTTGTTCAACTTTATTGGTACTGACGGTAAATTGGGTTTGCAGTTCAAAAAGAAAGATGGGTGTGTCGTCCTTGCATATAAGACACATGATTCATATTAACATGGAGTCTAAAAACACATGGGCCCTATAGGCTACATAGAGAAATGATACAAGGACAGTGCTTCTAGTTCAACTACCGTATTTGAATATCTATAGGAAACTGGTGTAGCTGTCATACATGTAGACAGGCATAGCTGTTCTACATGCAGCAGGATGGATTAGTTACAATATCAACCACAGACATAGGCCTACTTGATCTATTTGTTCTGATTATAAGCAAAAAGGGAGATACATGAGCATGACAATGATGAGAACAAAGTGTGCGGCTACAATTTGGGACTCCTATCTAAATACAGTGGTGTTCTTTGAAACTAGTTCTACATTTGATGCGTGACCCTGACGCTACAATAAATATTTGTTTGTTTTATGCTGGCAGCAGTTGTTTCCGCCCAGTAGGTGGCAGTAGCGGGGCAAAACAAACATCACCGTCTCATTAAGATTGCGTCACACACATTGACGACAACAAATCATGGAGGAATATGCCCGTGAACCTTGGTAAAGTGCAACCTCTACATTTAAGTTTAGATGCACTGTAAGAAGTTGTGTTGTGAGTGTACCGTTTTGTGAAAATGCACAGCTTATCAACAAGCCGTGTAGTGTCATACCGTCCTTTGTTCAAACAATTTAGTTGAACAGACTCAGCTTAACTTTAGCTGACGTTAGCTGTTTCTGTGCTAGCAGGTGCAGGTCACCAAATAACTTACGTTACTTAAACTACATTTGTCAAGTTTTTACTTAAATTCGTACCGCATTAGTTCCTCATGAAATGTGCTGTACGTAAAACGAAATCGTTGACATTTCGTACTGTCAGAGCAAGAGGAGAAAGTATGGCAAGCCCACCAGATGTTTACAAACAAACAGGGCACCAGGTCACTGCCGTTGTCATTTTCTTATGCATTTCTTTCTATGCTCTTTTGGTCAGTCCTTGGAGAATAGTAGATGACTGCGGTGGTGCCTTCACAATGGGGGCTATCGGCGGTGGGGTCTTTCAGTCCATCAAGGGGTTTCGAAATGCCCCAGTGGTAAGTCTAGATGGCAGCTTGAGATATATTACCAACATTTCAAAACAAACACTGTGCCTCTTGCATGCATAAGGGCGTCATGAAAGTGAAAGCGAAAGTGAAAGTGAAAAGTGATAGTGAAAAAAAGTGAAAGCCCATTGGGAAACTCCAACTCCCATTGTCATTGTGACACAGCACTCCACAGCACACAAGTGAACACTGCACACTGCACACAACGAAATTGCATTTATGCCTCACCCGTGCAAGGGGGCAGCCCTCAGTGGCGCCCCATGGGGAGCAGTGCGGTGGGACGGTACCATGCTCAGGGTACCTCAGTCATGGAGGAGGATGGGGGAGAGCACTGGTTGATTACTCCCCCCACCAACCTGGCGGGTCGGGAGTCGAACCGGCAACCTCTGGGATGCAAGTCTGACGCCCTAACCGCTCACCCATGACTGCCCACTGTTCCCAGTATCTTGTCAGATATTGAATGTGAATTAATGAAGTAACATATTGCTAACCAAGGTGAAATACACTGTACTTCAACTCTAACCAATGGGATTTCAAGTGTCTGTGCTTTGGCTAATTAAAATGTGGTGATAATCCTCATCCTCTATTCTACTTTCTCTTTCCTCATCCAGGGTGTCCGCCACAGACTGAAAGGGAGTGCAAACGCCGTCAGAATAAGAGCCCCACAAATTGGAGGCGAGTTCTCAATCTTGTGTATCAAATAGTGTTTTTTTTCTTTTTCAGGCTTAAATTGAGGTTGCAGTTAACTAGTCAACTTTGAGTTTGAGTATATTTTTAAGCTTCTATGTGTATTGATATTGATATTGGTATTGATAAAGGCAAATATATAAATATCAGATACTATAAAGATTTTGGTAACACTTTACAATAACGTCCTATTCACAGCTTTATAAACACTTTATAAATAATTAACTAATTATCAACAAAATGTTTACAAATGTTTATAAATGGGTAAGAAATACTATGCTAACACAGCAGACACAGAACAGTCGCAGCGGTCCTGGAAGTTTCTCCTCCAAAGACCAGAGGGCATGAAACCACATAAAACTCACACAGTACAAGTTGATTCCCGCTCCACTGTGCAGTCATAGTTTGGTTATTACTCATTTACAAACATTTGTAGATACTTTGTTAAATGTTAATTGTTATTAAATGTTAAGAAAGTGTTTATAAAGCTGTGAATAGGACGTTATTGTAAAGTGTTATCAAGATTTTTCCTATAAATATTTGAATTCATGGAATAATTCTTGAAATCAAATGCAAATTTACAAATGCTATTGACTTGTCCTATTATCTGCTGTTCTGTTTGCTGTCTTCACTACATTCTGCCATGGGCTCGTGTGTCACTGCTGAGGTTAATGCTTTACCCTTCCTCAGGCAGCTTTGCTATGTGGGGTGGCCTGTTCTCTACCATAGACTGTGGCCTGGTGAGGCTGCGGGGCAAGGAAGACCCCTGGAACTCCATCACCAGCGGGGCCATGACTGGAGCCATCTTGGCCGCTCGCAGTAAGTCAGAACCATTCTACATGAGGCGAAACACTTGGGAAAATGTCCATAGAAATGAACAGGGGCGATTCATTACGCCAAAATGGTGTGTGCTTGCACATCTCCCACCTTTCTGGCAAAGTTTCTTACTGAGCTGCACTGTCATTGATCCAATCGTCTCGCAAACAAATACTGCTTATGTGCAGTTGAAAAATAGAGAGGAATCGCTGGCCAAAATAACTGCCCTGAGGCGTCGCTCAGATGGGGCCATGACGGGAGCCATCTTGGCTGCTCACAGTAAGTGCAAACATGACTGGGCAGGGGACGGGTCACATAGGGCAGTCATGGGTAAGTGATTAGGCCGTCGGACTTGTAGCCCAAAGGTTGCCGTTTCGACTCCCGACCCGACAGATTGGTGGGGAGAGTAATCAACCAGTGCTCTCCCTCATCCGTCTCCATGACTGAGGTACCCTAAGCATTGTACCGTCCCGCCACACTGCTCCCTAGGGGCGCCACTGAGGGCTGCCCCCTTGCACTGGTGAGGCATAAATGCAATTTCGGTGTGTGCAGTGTGCAGTGTTCACTTGTGTGCCGTGGAGTGCTGTGTCACAATGACAATGGGAGTTGTAGTTTCTCAATGGGCTTTCACTTATCACTTCACGCTTTCACTTTCACTTATCACTTCACATTTGGGGTTTTGCCTTCTACTCACACATGCCAAGACATGCTACTAAAGCGATTTATTTTATGCGGTTGTCATACATTTCTGTTTGCTTAGTTTTTTGCCTAGTTTGCTAACTTAGTTGGACAGCTGTGCTGTCGAGAAATGCTGTCTGTTTGCTTGTTTGTCTTTGTCTGCCCATGGTGTATGTGAGTCATCTGCAGGGGTCGCCAAACACACATTACATCACATTACGCTTGACGCATTTATCCCAAGCGACTTACAATTATTTACAGGGTATTGGTTACTGTCCCTGGAGTGGAGCAATAAAGAAAGACAAGTCTGAAGAGTGCTGCCCTTAGGCTGTGCTTCATTCACTTATCTATGTTTTATGTGGGATCCAGCATCCACTGTATTAATACCAACTGTATTAATCATTAGGCGATAGTGTGAGTGTGTCTCCTCCACTTCACAGGATTAATAAAGTCTCTCTCTCTCTCTCTCTCTCTCTCTCTCTCTCTCTCTCTCTCTCTCTCTCTCTCTCCAGGTGGTCCCCTGGCGATGATGGGCTCGGCTATGATGGGAGGCATCCTGTTGGCTCTCATCGAGGGATTCGGCATCCTGCTCACCAGATACACAGCACAGCAGTTTCAGAACCGTAAGTCCTGGATCTGCAGAAGTTTGATTCAATAGCTCGCAAAAGTGTAATTCACAGGTCATTTTCTCATTTGTAATCAATTTGTTGAATGAGGAAAAGTCCCCCAAAAGTTGTTGCAGCCAGGTTGATGGCAGGGAAACTTAAACTGTTTGGATATGTGTAGCTTGATAAATGCTGTAGTCTCAAAAGATAATGCCAGTGAAGCAAGTGTAAATATGGATTTTAGGTGTAGAACTGGTTACATTTGGAGTGCCAGCGCAACTCTTTGAATAGTCCTTGTGATAAGTACATTTAAGTAATTTGAAGTACATTTAAATAATTTGAAGTACATAAAAGAACATTTTATCGCCCCTTAGTCATCCATATGGATGGGTTTCATAAGCTTAGTATGTACATCAAGGAATACAACATGTAATTTGGCTTGGTAACTGGCCATGGTCCTGAAATGCTTAGTGGAGATATTCAGAGCAAGGCCTTACGATGCTTATACTGTGGCTAGACCCAGATAGTTCTCATCAGATGTAATTGAACATCCACTGATAAGCCTTCCTCACATCCTTTTTCAGTGTTTCTTTGGCATGACTTCTCATTTCCTTCTCTATTCTCTGTGTCATCTCTCTCTGCCTTTGTCTTTGTTTTTGTGACTTACTCTCTCTCTCTCTCTCTCTCTCTCTCTCTCTCTCTCTCTCTCTCTCTCTCTCTCTCTCTCTCTCTCTCTCTCTCTCTCTCTCCCCAGCGAGTCCCTTTATGGACGACCCAAGCCAGTTACCACCAAAGGAAGGAGGCCAGGACATGGGTGGTTACGGACAATATGGACAGTATCGCTGAGAGGCCTGCTGTGTTCTCCTAACTAGCTGCTAGTAGTCAAAGGGACAGATTGAGAGGGAGGTGGGATGTTACAGACCCTGACAGTACAGCTCTTGTGAGAGTGGTAGACTATCCCATCCCTAGCAGCGGGGGAGGGCCGTGATGTGCACTAAGCTCACCTTCAATCTGAACTAGATTCCAAATGTGGTTCTCGTCACTCAGGGGCTAAACACGAACTCTCTGTGAACAGTGTTTTGTTCTGGTAGGGGTTTGAGACGATACCAGCACTTTAATTCATGGACTTCTTAACCCTGTGTCATAAACCGATCATTGTTATTACCTTCATACGTTCAGTAGCTGGATGGCATTGGTTATCTGTTGTGTTCAGATCAGATGTGTCTTGTTATTTTGTTGATTTTTAAAAAAAAATCATATTAACATGGCATCCCTGGTTTTAGACAACAATGCATAAGTAATCAGGGCTCTAAATTAACTTTTTTCATCACTAGCCAAAATGGTTAGTAGATGTTAATCTTACTAGCCAAACACACACTCACTAATGAGTCAAAGTGGCTCACAAGCTTGCTTTTCTACTAGCCAGCATTTGGCTGGTTGGCAGCTGTTCATTTAGAGACCTGATAATCATCATACAGGGAATATAATTAAATTGTGATGTGATCAAGCATACTTAATGCAGGCAAAGGCACGTATACATGATATTGGCTCTCCTTTATTGACAGTAAAGATGTCTTTTTAACGGATCAGAGATTGTCAGTTAGTGTGGTGGAGAGCCTCTTTTTGTAGTGCATTTCAGAAATCCCACATACTGTACCCGATGAAACCAGGGGAGCCCCATCTCATACAGGTTGCTGACAGTGAGAAATCTCCATTGTGTAGATCTTGTTTACCAGCTGCCTGGCCCTGCTGTGATGACCAGCTCTTTAAACAATGACTCTTCTTCTGCACTGGACAGTCACTGTATTTGTATGATCGCCATGTTTGCACAGACTTTTTTTTTTTAGCTAGATCAAAGTCTGGATTACGGAGACCTTGTTGTCCTTCACTGCAGTCAGAGGGGGCAGTAATGGCAACAATCAATCATCCTCTGCCTACCGTATGGCAAAGTGTTTTGATGTCTGGGGTTGTGGTCTGCCTGGGCTACTCTTAAGGATATAACTTTCTATTTTTGCTGTCGGAAGTTATATCTGGAATGTAATTATGGCCCCTTAATACAATGCAAAACAGACATGCATGTTTTTTAGTCAGTTTGTCATATCTTTCTTACATAATTTGCCAGAATTCTAAATGTCCCAGCCCCACTACTTGGCATAGCCCCTTTGCTCCAGGAGGCTTCACCTAGATCACAGACCACACTTCACACTGGTAGACTTCACATCCCAACAATACACCACTGTGAATACACTTAGTACCCCACAAAGCACTTACCTTCCTCTCCGATCATCACTGTTGCTCATATTGACCAAATCTGAGTGATTTTTGTGAGGAAGAAACTTTAATTTTATTTATAAATATGCACTTAAGTAGTTTTTGGTTATTATTTATTAAAGTGCATTGTAATGTATGCATATTTGTAATGATCCAATAAAGTATTTTATTGAACTTCAGCTTGTTTGTGTTATTTGATGTAGGTCTACTGAGGGGAGGGTCTTTGGGAGAAGCATGTGGTTTTGAACTCAACTTGCTTTATGAATTTATAAAAATGTAAAAAAAAAAAAAAAAAAAAAAAAAGTGGAAGCATCCTCGAATTAAGTCAACAAAAAGTAGGGTTTTTTTTATTATTCGTTTGTTCTCTCATATTTGCTACAAATGTTGCTAGATTGTAGATTGGCAGAGGTGTCAAACGTAAAAGAAACACAGTTTCCTTCCAACACACGTAGCTTATCTGAGTAACCAGTAGACCTGTGTACTGGTCTTACGATCAGCTAACTCTGAACTGGTTGGATCAAGTTTGTGGTGGAGGTTTTCAGTGTTTTTCAGTAATAACAGTCTATCTATCTCATTATGTACAATGGAGTAGGCTAAATGGTGTAATAGCTATGTAATGCCATGTGCTAGTGTTGTAATTACACCACAAAAGTACTTTTACTTTTGACACCTCTGTAGATTGGTAACAACAACAGTGTTAAGTAGGCAATTTGTTATCTACTGGGCCTGATTACAGATATTATGTGCGTGTGCCTTTAACACCGAGCAGCGTGGATAGCTGTCATGTGATGCATGCTGGACGTTGCAGTTTCTCACTCTACCATCGAAAATGGACGTACAACCTCCGCCTTTACGGACACTGGACGACTTTGTGTTGAGCTCTGCGCGTTTCTCTTTCCCAGATATCCGTAATCTAGAGCGATGGAACAACCGAATAATCAACAACCTTCTGTATTACCAGACTAATTATTTTCTCTCCTTCCTGGGATTCCTTGTCCTTATCGGGTAAGGCAGTCATCATGACGTGTTGGCAGTCCATCTGTTCAACTGAACTAGCGAAAGCTATGCAATGCTATGTGACTATGAGTTTGTTTAGTTACGTGGAGCTTCATCTTCACTTCATTCTGTTGCAGTGTTTGAGCATTTGAGAGTCTGATGAAATATGTCGCACAAAATCCAGACTCGACCGCAAATCATTGCAATAACATTGCTCTCATTGACGGCAGCTCAGCTGCAAGTAGAAAGCGAAAGGATAGGCTAATAAGGGGAGTTCCAATCAGCCATCAAATTCCAAAGCAACAGTAATGAATCCCAGAGGGTTGGTAAATTCTCTGGTTGGACTACATAAGACAATATGGTCTATTCTATTCTATTGACAATTTCATTGACTATACTGACAGCATTTTAATGCAATGCCCTGCTAGCCTATATATTATCACTTGAACTATAATTTGCTCTAGTGCACCATGGTTCTGCAGGATTTGGGAGTTTTAGGCCCATGTCTAACCATGAGAGTAGGGCATCAGTTTCAGTGGGTTGTTTACAGGTCCGCAGCCTGACAGACCTCTTTAGTCAAACAAACTCTGGTGCATGGACCACATCCCCTGCTGCTCACCCACAATTATGTCTGCAATGTGTTCCAATTCCAAAGACGTCCAAAAAGGAATTGTCATTCAGTGTAACGGATGCCTTCTGCTGACTGTAACTGTAAAAAAAAAAAAAAAAAAACAAGATTTTTAAATTGTTTCAAGTGAATGGATGACAGCCGAGGCTTTCATGAATTCACTGGGGAAAAATAAAATAAAAAGAGTCATGTTTTTACAGTTACAGTCAGCAGAAGGTATCCGTTACACTGAATGACAATTCCTTTTTGGACGTCTTTGACCCTCCCTTTTCCACCAATTAACACAATCTTCCCAGTTGCTCTCACCCCCCCCCCCCCTCTCTCTCTCTCTCTTCCTCCTGCATATGTTTACCTCTCCTCCAATTAACAGTCTTTCCAATTGCTCTCATCCCTACCCCTCCTCCCCCTCCTCTCTCCATCTCTCCTCTGCATGCAGGTATTTCCAGCCCCTCCAGATGTTCCTGGGAGCGACGGTGGTCACTCTGCTGTTCCTGGGCTTCGTGTGGGCGGCGGAGAACCAGTGTGTGGTGCGGCGCTTCCGGCGTAACCACCCCTCCCTCTCGCTGGTGGCCATCCTGGGGGGCAGCTACCTGCTGCTGTCTGTCATTGGGGGGGTGGCTGTCTTCCTGTTTGGCATAGCGTTCCCTATGCTGGGTATGTGTACTACACACACACACACACACACACACACACACACTGCAACATGTCAGATCGTACTACTGAGTGACACACACATACACACACACAGACACACACACACACACACACACACACACACACACACACACACACACACACACACACACTGCAACATGTCAGATTGTGCTACTGAGTGGGACTTCTTCAGCCTTCTTCATCTTCTTAAAAAACATTATTTGCTTGAAAATTAGACCTTTACTTGGTTTTGGCTTCATAATTATCTTTATGAATTAATCGATTATTCTCTCCCCTGATGTCTTCCAGCCATCCTGCTGCACGCCTCCATGCGGCTGCGGAGCCTGAAGAACAAGCTGGAGAACAAGCTGGAGAGCATCGGCCTGAAGAGGACGCCCATGGGGCTGCTGCTGGAGGCCCTGGGGCTGGAACAGGAGGCAGGCTCATAATCATAATCACACACACACACACACATTAATATATATACATTACACACACACACACACACACACACGCATACACGCGCACATGCACACATTACACACACACACACATACACGCACACATTACACACACACACACACACACATACACGCACACATTACACACACACACACACATACACGCACACATTACACACACACACACACACACACACTCACACACACTAAGACATGAATAGCCTATTCACTGGCCATTGCATTAGCCTTGTGATTCGCATAAATCACTCAAGTCACAAAGATCTGCGGTGGGGAGTGGGGGCAATAAGGCATCTATTAATAAACTTGTGTATAATGCAATTTTATTTTATTTTGGATCGGTATGGCGTGGCAGGGTGGGGGGTATCACTCTGACTGTTATGTGTTGACCTACTGACAATAGAGTCAGTAGCAGTTTTCAGCCTTTTGACCTTTGTGACTTCTGTGGTTTGTGCACAAGCATTTTTTTTGTCTTTAGAAGTAGCAATCGTAGAGGGAGTGGAAAGGATTTGTTGTTCTTTTTTTGTGAGAAGTGACTGCGTCATTGGGGAACAGACTCCTGGCAGTGGGAACAGGAGGGTGTGGATGTGGTGGGGGAATTCTCTGGATGCCAGGAAACGAAAGTGATGGGGGGTCGATGGGTTGATTGCCAAACAGAACAGTGTGAGTTGGAAGTGTAGTGCAAGAGGTATGTATTCAGGTGTATGGGACAAGTCAACTTTATTGCCTATATCAACATACAGAGGTCGAGTGTGTACTCTGACCAGCTTAATGAAATACATTTTTGCCTTTTTATTTTTTATTTTTTGTACTGAACATTTTGCACACCCTTCCAAACTCGTAAGGCAGAGCAGCACTATGTAGTTTAACATTACACTCCAGGACCAATCACAGTGACACTTGGTTGCCATAGAAACTTCTTGACATAGAGCCAATAAGCTGATTTAAAATTCCTTTCGTTATAATGGATTATTAATAGTGCTTCATAATAAAATGGCCAATCTTTGCACAGGGACTGATCACCATGTAGTTGCTATTTCAGACAGAAGCTTCATGTTAGCTGCCTGAAGTGTCTTAATTTATATGGACTCCATGGACCGATTGTAATGCTCATGTTCATTTTACGCCAATCTTTCAAAAGTCTCCAAAGTGAGCACAAATGTTCTCACTAATTTATTTATTGTTAGTGGATGGTGGTGTGCTTTAAGGACAACCAATATGCCCCTTTAGTCAAGTCCTACAACACAACCCTGCAGTTTGCCCATGAAGGGATCGATAGAAGGAACTTTTTTTTTTACTTTACTACAAAGAAGTTTGTTTGCAGTATTTGCAAGGTTACAGTTTGAAGTGAAATTAAATTTCATGAAGGATTTTTAACCACTTACAAAATCAGGAATCTGCATTTTTGTGTGGATGTCTATTTTGTCGAAAGCCAGGAACTCTAATGTCTGCCTTTATTGTGTAAACTTTGTTTTTGATCAGTTTGTGTTCACTGTGTTTCTTGTGTTTCAACTGTATGTGGCCTTCAGTTTACTGTTCATTGTGTTGAAATGTACTGCTAAGATGAAGATAAAACATGCGCAGTAAGCATGCATTATAAAAAATATAATTATGAAAACCTTTGTATACCTGTCTATGGTGTGTCTCATTTGTGCTGAAGTCGCTTTTGATGATTAGACGTTAATTTCAATTTGCCAATGAAGGTGAATATTGGTATGTCTTATTCCATGGTCAGGCTTTTGTTGCTGTTTCCCCAAACAAATCTATACTTGTGTATTTTTATCAACCCTAGGAGTGAAGTGAAGTGAAAGCCCAACTGGGAGACTCCAACTCCCATTGTTATTGTGACACAGCACTTCACAGCACAGAAGTGCACACAGCACACAACAAAATTGCATTCATGCATCACCCGTGCAAGGGGGAAGCCCTCAATGGCGCCTGAAAGGAAGCAGTGTGGTAGGACGGTACCATGCTCAGGGTACCTCAGTCATGGAGGAGGATGGGGGAGAGCACTGGTTAATTGCTCACCCCCACCAACCTGGCGGGTCGGGAGTCGAACCGGCAACCTTTGGGCTGCAAGTCTGATTCCTAACTGTTTACAGATGACCTGCCCGTGTAGAGCAATGCACATCTCACTTGTCGCCACACGGGGTCAGAGTGATGTTAAAAACTGTATGCAGAGAGTACTATAGGCCTACTGACCACTAAACATGACCAGGCGTAAGAAATGTGTCTATTAATTGAACTCATTAAACTGATGATACTTATTTTAATCCACATTCCATATTTATTTGATGATACAGTACTGTGTTCGACAAGCTCTTTTTAACCGACACCAAGCAATAACTAGACAATACAACTTTTGCAGATAGAACAAGTGCATCCTGCACATAGGGCCATCAGAACTGTTTCTTATTTTTTATTGTCATTGTTTATTCATTTATTTGAGACCATGTTTTGTGTGTACCACAGAGTCTCCCTGTGCTTTTAATTCAAATGCTTGAGCAGAAGTCTCCAACCGTCCTCTCCTTTCCCCACCCTTAAAGAGGTTTGAAGATGGTCATCCCTTTTAACCGGCTCAATCGCACTAATCCCACAGGCAAAGCCAGCGCCTGCTACTGCCAGTAGACTGCTTGGAGCTTGGAGACAAACTCCTGTTTACTTTTTTTGCCAACAAATATAGAGTTACATAGTTATTTTTTCTAAATCTAAATCTAAATAATCTGTTTTATTAAGAGTTGTCTTTTGCATATTCACTGGTTTGGAATGCAAGGAAGAGAAAAAGTCACGCTGGATAGTCACCACCACGTTGGAGGACGGTGCTTCTTCTGATCATGTAAAGGTGGAGACCGTCGTACCTGTTGCATGCTTTACAAGAAGTTAACAACAGCCAGTCGGGACGACAAAGCAACTTTTATGACCAGTAGCTGACAAAGCACCTTGGTGCTGAGCTACCATGGCTACTAAAGGTAAGAAAAAACACAATTGGCACCATCACATGAAAGGTAAACCAACCTACTGAGAGACGCTACACCAGAGCAAGGGCATTCGGAACGAGGTTTAAAGTGGTGGCGCATTTATTATTTACTTCATTGTTTATTTCTTAACAATGTTAAGTTATTTGTCTGCAGTAAAAATTGAGAACGCCTCATTTAGGGAAGCCCAAAAAGTGGGGAGGCAAATGCACCTCTGCATCCCCCTTTCCAGCACCTATGCACCAGAGTTGTATAATGTAGAAGTAAAAGTAATTTTACAAATGCAATTAGAGTATGTTACTACAAAGTTGAAACCATGTAATATCATACCACTAGTGTTGTAATTACACATGTCAGAGAGTACTTTGTACAACTGTGCATCACATGTTAGTCTTCTGAATTGCGACTAAAGCTTCACTGATGATTTCTGCACTTCAGAAATTCTGCACTACAGCTTCACTGATGATTTCTACAAAGTAAAGGTTTTGGTGAATCCAACTGTTACGTACACAGTATTTCGCAGGTTACAATTCCATCTTGTCACAGGTTTCAGGTTGTCATCTCCTTTTATCGTAGGCAGGGATGACTGCTTTAGCATACATCTATCAAATATTTGTGTTTAAGTTAGATACATACTGTTTTTCTAGAGCACAAGTTACTACATTTAATCGAGTATAATTTGAATATACGGTCCATCTGTTGCTAGTGTGTCACATGCATCCTTAGCAGACACATTGGGAGAGGCCACACCCCCACCCCTCCTCCCATTGGCTGCTGGAGGTGCACCTGTCACCTGGCAACTGTATTGTGCTGACCAGACCAGACGTGGTTGGTGCTGCCTGCAGCCTGCGTGTCAGGATCTAGGTCACATCTGGCCTGTGGCTATTATGACAACACATTTCCACTCCAGAATTACACCCGGCCTCGCACTCAAGCTGTGACCATATGGCTGCCTGGCCGGCCACTTACCATTGACGGCAGTAATAGCAGTTGACTAGTTACATTGACAAGATATTATATCGCTCTGCAGCCCCTCGCCAGACACCGCACTGCCACTGCCACTGGGACGTTGTACAAGTAATAGCCCCTGAAAAAACTTCACTACCATAATACTACACCACTATGATGACTGTACACAGGGCCTATGGTAATACATTAGGTGACTTGGTCCTTGCCGTGCCATTGCCAACAGCTAATTTATAACAGGGGTAGTGTCTTTAGGGGTTAAAAAGTCTCCGTTTGTGCAAATGTCTAGCAGCTGAATGAGACAAAGCCTTTTCAGTGTCCTGTGTTGACTTGAGGCTCGTCCCCTATCTCACCTCCTTCCTGTCTGGCTGCGTTGCGCTGCGCTGCTTCCCTACGTCACCTGCACTGCAGCTTGGCCCTGCACCTGCTGGGTACAGCTCACCTGATGATGGTCACAGTAGACACCTGTCTTTCTTTTCATTAACTGTAACCTTCACACAATTGACTATGTTAACATGAGACATTTAATTCGGGATTAACTCCATTTAATTCTGAAAAAAGCTTAATTACACTTTGAAAATGTAAGCAATCATTAATTCGGAATTAAATGAAAGATTAAAGCAAACTCAACGGAACTATTTAATTCTGAATTAGTCATTCTGAATTAAAAATGTCATGCAAACGTAGCCAATAGGATGAAATTACATATATCTTAATACATCATTTTTACAGCATATACAAACCTATTTTTTTTTTTTGAAAAAATCACTTATATATGCTACTTAATAGCATGAAGGAATAATTTATGTAAAATATCACAATATTGTCGGACAGCCATGCAGAGGTTTTTGCTAATTGCTCGTTTTACGTTATTCTCTGCGTTTAGTTTAATTTTAGTTTAGTTTAGTTTAATTGGCTCTTACTGTGGCCTACTTGGCACTGCCAGGCTGTGGGGCCAGACTGCCCTGCCCTACCATGACTGCCATGTGCTGACTAATGACATATGGGTGGCAGGACAGCAGCTGCTGCAGGATCATCACCACGTCATGGCATAGTGGCAGTTGAAAGTTCACATGGCCTTTTTACATGGCCCACAGTAAGTGTCCCTCCCAATCGTACTTACAATCGCAGCTTACAGTATTGGACTCGTGACCGTGGAAGTAGAACATTAGACTAGAGGTGGCACCA
>NC_085866.1:5222088-5267088 GCF_034702125.1 Engraulis encrasicolus
GTGTGTGTGTGTGTGTGTGTGTGTGTGTGTGTGTGTGTGTGTGCTGTGTGCGCAGGTTTGTGTGTGTGCGGGCGCGTGCGGTGTGTGTGTGAGTGTGTGCATCCGTGCATCCGTGCATCCGTGCATGTGTGTGCGTGTGTGTGCGTGGTGCTATCCTCCCCCCATCTGTTCAGCTGACTGTGGTGTGCGGTGCTACAGTACAGTACGGTGGCTAAGTCTCGAAGGGGAATCCCTTTATTGGATTGCTGAGAGCAGAGGAGAGGAGAGGAGGGGGGTAAAGTGATGGGGCTGTCTGGGGGGGTGAGGTGCTGTACAGTAATTCTACAACTAGCAGCAGCTCTTCCTACTGTAGCCTACCTGCTGTAACTCACAGTAGACACACCCTCATGAATATAATGAAGAATTTTGTTGCAAAATGGGGTAACACTTTATTTTAAGGATACATCTATTAGCACTAATACATACAATGTGCCTGTATACTGTAAGTAACTGGTAAGGCATGTATAAAACAAAATCAAACATTTGTTAGGCATGTATTCGCAAATGTCTTGTTCATATGTCTTGCACAATAAGGGATTTATTACCAGTTTAACCTTAGTAAGGACCTAGTAGGCCTTAGCGTTTGCTTAGTACATGGCTTACCATTGTATGTATTAGTGCTAATAGATATAATAATAGAATAAAGTGTTACCCAAAATGGTGTATCCACCATTTTTAACTTTTGCATTTTATTATTGGAAAAGACTGTTCAGAAATCCTATCATTTATGTTTGAATTCTTGCCATTTAAATATTTTGAGAACATACTTTTTGAACCTATGCCTCTATAAAAATACATTTTGCAATGCAATGCAATGGAATTCCCAATACAAAAATGGCAATTTCCCAAATTTTCAAAATGGATATACGTCATTTTGCACCGAAGCTGTTGATATGTACACACACTCGCATACTTGAGTGCACAATGTGCAGATGCAATACACTCAGACACATTCATTTACATTAGGTGATGATACAGGGCAACCTTTTGAGCAATGTGTCTGGGCAACCATACTATAAGATTTAGTTTGGACTGTTTATCATTGTAAGACTTTTCTAGAGGACTTGGATCAGCAGTAGACAACTTTTCGAACTAATTCCATCAGAATATTTAGGCCTATCAGCAATCATGATGTTGCCCGGCAACATTGCTCAAAATGTTGCCTTGTGTGTCATCACCTTTAGAAGGCGCTTTTTCCCAAACGGCTGTGTCCGTTATTTAGATTATTGGTAACAGTCCAATGAACTACCGTACAAGCTTGCTCAAGGGCGCTACAAAGGTGGCTGAGGGTGCAGGAGTCCAGCCACATTCTTCCTATTGAAATGTCATTTCAAACCCACAACCAATGGTGTGGCATGTTTGGCAGCAACCAGTGTAAAATATGCAATTTACACAAGTCTGGAACGTCTCCCAAGTGCAAATGTCATTTTTCTGCGTCATTATTTTCAAAGCAGCATTTTGCATTGTAAGCAGTCTTCAATGTTAGGCTACATGTAGGCCTACGGTCTGTCAATAATGTTTACTTTACATGGCAATGGAGGACATGTAAAGAGTCTGATTTCACTTCCTGGTGAAAGTCTGCTGATGACCCCCAACTGTTGTGATTAGCGTATCATTAGCGTTTGCTTGGCTTGGCCAAGTAAAGACGAGGTGCCACTGCTGCGGCCTGAGCATCGTGCGGCAGATTAGCTTCTTAGCTAGTGGGTTAACAGGGCAAAAAGCTAATTAGCTTAGCGTTGGTGTTGCGGTGGGTGGTGCGAGGTGAAAGCTGCCTGTGCCATGGCATGCTGTGGGGGGAGGACGGTGGGGGTGGGGCAGGTGTCGCCTGCTGTGCACCTGCTCTCGTCTCCACAACTCACCGCCCAAGGACAACATAGCCTACTGAGATGTAATCTGAACATGGACATGTCAGTTCACACACACCACTGACATATATGTGGAGGATCCAGGGTCAGTAGGCCGACCCAGGCTGCGGTCCCCAATGTTTCCACATTTCTGAAAAATAGAATCATTTATTTAATGTTTTAAAATTAGGCCCTATGTTCACACAGCTATATTTCCCACTGAAGGAAAAAAGACTTTCAGTCGGTACATGGACTGTCAGTTCACACACCACTGACATACTGTGTATGTGGAGGATCCGTGGTCAGTCCCTTTAGGATACGGTCCCCAATGTTCCCATATTTTGCATTACATGGCCCGTCTTAGCTTACTCTTATTTTCATTTGGGGAGCCTTTTGTTTTACATGGTGATCGGCCTTGTTTTCATCACATAACATTGAAAGGTTATTAATGCTGCTTGAAAATTAGGCACTATATTTACACGGCTATGTTTCCCAGTGAAGGAAAAAACACTTAGACTTGAAGGGGCATAGGGCTGTGGGAATGTAGACATGGGGGGACATTACATAGGGCTGTGGGAATGTAGACATGGGGGGACATAGGGCTGTGGGAATGTAGACATGGGGGGACATAGGGCTGTGGGAATGTAGACATGGGGGCACATAGGGCTGTGGGAATGTAGACATGGGGGGGGACAGGACATAGGGCTTTGGGATTGTAGACATGGGGGTACATATGGCTGTGGGAATGTAAGGCACGCCTGCGATGATCCTACAGTCTACCTAGCCTGGGAGTACCCATGCTGCCTTGCGCGTTCTTTTCGAACTGCTGTGATTTAGTCTGGCGTTTGCCGCCAGACAACAGTCTACCCATAATCAATTTAATAAAC
The DNA here is from genome assembly GCF_034702125.1 of Engraulis encrasicolus. Lineage (NCBI taxonomy): Eukaryota > Metazoa > Chordata > Actinopteri > Clupeiformes > Engraulidae > Engraulis > Engraulis encrasicolus. Next base: position 5,224,859 of record NC_085866.1, read on the forward strand.
TGAATTCTGCAAACTATTGAGATCAGTAGGGCATTATAAAGCTGTAGGAATATAGGAAATGGGAAGAATATTGTATCACAATGTTCTTGCTATGATATTCTCACAATATAATGAACTCTCTTTACAATATAAATAACGCTCTTTACAGTGATTAAGATTTAATAGTACCACAGATATTCTTCCAGTTACCACATACCTGTATCTCCCTATACCATATCTCTGCTTTTTATGTGTCTTGTTTTATTATTAGTTGTCTCTGTGTCCTTGAGTGAGTGTTTTGAAAGGCGCTTTTAAATAAAATGTATTATTATTATTATGGTAACACTTTATTTTAGGGAAACATCTATTAGCACTAATACATACAATGTTCCTGTATAAGTAACTTGTAAGGCATGTACAAAGCAAAATGAAACATTTGTTAGGCATGTATTCGCAAATGTCTTGTTCATGCACAATAAGGGATTTATTACCAATTTAACCTTAGTAAGGACCTAGTAGGCCTTAGCGTTTGCTTAGTACTTATGCAGGCATTAACATTGTATGTATTAGTGCTTATAGATGTATCCCTAAAATAAAGTGTTACCATTATTATTATTATAACTATCTTTATTTTCTCCATTATTTGCGCTACCTTTCTACAGGAACAAGTGGAGTATGTGTTTCTGGTCATCTTCACCATTGAGACCTTCACCAAGATCCTGGCGTACGGTCTGGTCATGCACCCTAGTGCATACATACGCAGCGGATGGAACTTGCTCGATTTCGTCATTGTTGTTGTTGGGTGCGTAAGAGACTGTGTGTGTGTGTGTGTGTGTGTGTGTGTGTGTGTGTGTGTGTGTGTGTGTGTGTGTGTGTGTGTGTGTGTGTGTGTGTGTGTGTGTGTGTGTGTGTGTTCCTGTGTGTGTCATATTCACTAGCCTCTTGTAGAGATTATAATGAACACGCAACCACAAAGGTAACACTTTAGTTGATGGCGGTGTCATAAGAGTGTCATAATACAGTCATGCACGTGTCATAAACATTATGTCAACACACTATATCAAATATTTTATAACTATGTCATTAAGTGATATTCGGTTATGGTAAAGATAGTCCTAACAATGTCAACTGCTCATGACCATATAACCTTTATGACATTGACATCATGTTTATGACTCGTCCATGACTGTGTCATGACACTCTTTTGACAAGGTTATGTCATACGTATGACACCGGCATCAAGTAAAGTGTAGCCCAACTTTATACAACCCAACTGTCATAACTAGGTGTTTTCAGTTGTCTATTGTTTGATATGCCATAACTAAGTGTGTTCTGCTGTGTATTTCATGATATGACACAAGTAAGTGTGCTCTGCTGTGTAGGCCTATTGTACAATATGACATAACTAAGATTGATCTACTGTGCATTATATGACATAGCTTACTGTGTGTTATATGCCATAAGTTATGACATAGCTAACTGTGTGTTGTATGCCATAAGCAGTGGCGGACCAATTGCACATAGGGCCCCAGGACAAGACACTGATAGGGCCCTCCATACGACTTACCATGGTCACAATAGGGCCCCCACCACCAATACAGGAGGGCCCTGGGCCCAGGGGCAAATGCCCTGCTTGCCCCCCCTATAGCTCCGCCCCTGGCCTTAAGTTATGACATAGCTAACTGTGTGCTGCTGTCGCTGTGCAGGCTCTTCAGCGTGTTTGCTGAGATGGGCAACGACCACAAGCCGGGGGAGGCTCACCACGCTGCCGGAAAGCCAGGAGGTCTTGATGTCAAAGCCCTGAGAGCTTTCAGAGTGCTGCGACCCCTTCGACTGGTCTCTGGTGTACCCAGTAAGTGTGTGAACGTGTGTGTGTGTGTGTGTGTGTGTGTGTGTGTGTGTGTGTGTGTGTGTGTGTGTGTGTGTGTGTGTGTGTGTGTGTGTGTGTGTGTGTGGAGTGTGTGGCCAATGGTCACACAGCATATTCCTGCTGCTCCATGTTTGCACATTTCAGGCCCTATGTTCCATGGCATGGCGAAAGGCATGCAGATTGTGTTGAATTCTGTAATTAAAAACCCATGGAGCCTCTGCTCCACATTTTTATCTGTAGCATAATGCTAAAGGTGGCTAACTACCGCATCACTGTGCTCTGTGCAGGTCTGCAGATTATGTTGAATGAACTCCATCATGAAGGCCATGGTGCCCCTGCTCTACACTTCTCCATGTCTACACTCTCACCATTTCCCAACACCTGTTCTAGCCTTGGTAGTGCGTGAAACTCGTTGTGATTGGATACTCCGCGAAGTTCACCAAAGAGTATCCAATCACTGGGTGTTTAATGCACTGCAAAGGCTAGAAGAACACTTGACATTGGGAAATGGTGTATGTGTTTTATCAGTTAGCATAATGCTAATGGTGGCTAAGCTAACTGCTGCATCCCTCTGTCCCCTGCAGGTCTGCAGATTGTGTTGAACTCCATCATGAAGGCCATGGTGCCCCTGCTCCACATCGGTATGCTGGTCGGCTTCGTCATCATCATCTACGCCATCATCGGCCTGGAGCTCTTCCTCGGCAGAATGCACAAGACCTGCTACTACAAAGGCACAGGTCAGTAGTGCACAAGACCTGCTATTACAAAGGCACAGGTCAGTAGTGTGTAGTACACTGGACTAAACCACAAGACCTGCTACTACAAAGGCACAGGTCAGTAGTGTCTAGTAAACTGGACTAAACCACAAGATCTGCTACCACAAAGGCACAGGTCAGTAGTCTAGTAAACTGGACTAAACCACAAGACCTGCTACTGCAAAGGCACAGGTCAGTAGTCTAGTTTAACTACACCAGAGGTATTCAATTAAAAGTCACTGAGGGCCAGTTTTTCAAATTCTATTCAATGAAGGGGCCGAACATACAGCAGAATCTGCATAACTGCGAGCAGCAACGTGTCCAGCGGATAGCTTTCCACACAGAACAGATATCCGCTTCTCTATTTCTTAGTAGCCTTATGATGGTCTACTTAGGAGACGTTTTAGATAAGATTTCACTCTCGTGTGGAGAGCTATCCCCAACCTGAAGTATTAGTGATTGTAAATTTAGCACGGCTAGGCACGGCACATACATTTGTTTTCATTTTGACCTTGTGGGGGGCCAGAACCTTGCCATCCAAGGGCCGCATGTGGCCCCAGGGCCTCCATTTGAATAGCCTTGGACAAGACTAAACTGAACCCCATTACTGGACAAACCCATGAAATGCTACTATAAAGGCACAGGTCAGTAAGTTGTCTAGTTAGAGAGGACTAAACCCCGGAAGGTGCTGTGACGCAGCGCGCTGAGCCCCCCACATTGGGGCTTGCATGCCCACCCACGGGGACCCGGGTTCGAGTCCGGCCGGGGTCATTTCCCAATCCTCCCCTCTCTCTCTGCCCCATTCACCTCCTGTCACCATCTTCGACTGTACTGTCAAATAAGGTCATAAAAGCCCCTAAAAAAGAGAGAGAGAGGACTAAATCCCAAGACCTGCTACTACAAAGGCACAGGTCAGTCAGTGGTAGTCTCTACAGGGGTGGGGAACCTTTTTAATTTGAGGGGCCACGTCACATTTCTCCAAGGGCTGTAAAAGTCTTCCGAGGGCCACACTATGAACACAAAGAAGATAGACAGGAAACAAGTGGGGAGAGATGAGACGAGAAGGGTCGGCAAAGGATGAGGCTGATGATTTCCAGCCCAAAAATGCTCAAAACCCGCCTAGAAGCACAAAATCCCGCCCAATTCTATTGATTTCTATGGCAAAAATTGGGCAGGTTTTTCTGCTAAATGCCATTTTTACCCGCACACGGCCATCCTAAGCAGCCCAATTGGGCGGGAAACAGGCTAATCTGGCAACACTGCTGCTTTAGAACTTGTCAACTTTTATTGCTACTGTAGATCTACATTCCTCGTGTTGCCGATGCCATTAACCAATTGTAGCCCATAACTGGCATTTTTGGGCTGGAATCGAACCTGGGGCCGCCGGTGTAGCAGTGTGGTGCCCTACCGCTTGAGTCACGGCAGGGCCACTCCTCCTGACTTCTCTCTCTTGACATGGCCATGACTTCCTTTGCATCCTGAAGGGGAAATAAAGGTCTGCAACACTGTGTACTGATGCTCCCAAAATGTAATGGCAAGACGTTTCTTGCCAATCATTTTTGGGAGCATCAAGCAGTGTTGCGGACCTATGCAGTCTATGTCTGTATGGGAAAGCAAGAAACGTAATTTCAAATTCTTTGTATGACCAGTGCATGTAAAGAAATTGACAATAAAACCAACTTGACTTGACTTGACTTGACTTGACTTTATTTCCTTTCAGTTATCTTATGTTTGGTCCAGCACCTGTGCTACTTACTGTATATGCATGCATTCCAGTGGCGGAACAATTGCACACAGGGCCCCAGGGCAAGACGCTTATAGGGCCTCCTATACAGCTTGCTCAGCTGCCAATAGGGCCCCACCACCAATATGGGAGGGCCCTGGGCCCAGGGGCAAGTGCCCTGTTCGCCCTCCCTATAGTTCCGTCCCTGATGCATTCCCTGACTCTTTTGGATTTGTTTTTGTTGCGTCCTGTCAGAACTGAACGTGGACGATGACCCCACGCCGTGTGCGTTTGCCAATAACGGCCGCTTCTGCCTGGGGAACAACACGGAGTGCAGGTCGGGCTGGGAGGGGCCTAACGGAGGCATCACCAACTTCGACAACATCTTCTTCGCCATGCTGACCGTCTTCCAGTGCATCACTATGGAGGGATGGACCGATGTCATGTACTGGGTGGGTCTCTCTTCACACCATGCACATTGCACACCACACATACAGACAACACAGATGCACACACACACACACACACACACACACACACACACACACACACACACACACACACACACACACACACACACACACACACACACACACACACACACACACACACACACACACAAACAGACTCTGCACACATGCATTTCAGCATACACGTAAGCACACAAGCACGCACACACACACACACACACACACACACACACACACACACACACACACACACACACACACACACACACACACACACACACACACACACACACACACACACAGACACGCACACACCAGCTTAGTTCAGCTTTGAGAGATACTGTGAGTGTGAATGTAGGCCTAACTTATAATATAAATAAAAAAATATAAATAAATAAATAATAAATAATAAAAATTAAAATAATATAAGTCACTGCTTTCCCTGATTTCTCCACTGTCCCAATAGATGAACGACGCCATTGGCATTGAGATGCCCTGGGTCTACTTCGTGTCTCTGGTCATCTTCGGCTCCTTCTTCATCATCAACCTTGTATTGGGAGTGTTGAGCGGGTTAGTATCTTCTTCATCATCAACCTTGTATTGGGAGTGTTGAGCGGGTTAGTATCTTCTTCATCATCAACCTTGTATTGGGAGTGTTGAGCGGGTTAGTATCTTCTCTTCATCATCAACCTTGTATTGGGAGTAAAAAAAGACAGAAGGAAAAAAATCCTTGGTCCAGGCACTTCAGTTGGTTAATGTGGTAAAAAAACAAACTATAATGCATTTATAATGCAACTTTAATGCATTTGCCCCTTAAATAAAGTTTGTTTTTTTACTACATTAACCAACTGAAGTGCCTGGACCAAGGATTTTTTTCCTTCTGTCTTTTTTTGAACATTGAACCCCTTCCAAGAGCGCCAGTTGGTTTTGAGGGACACTAGTAGTGCTCTACCAACTCTTTTGCTTGTATTGGGAGTGTTGAGCGGGTTAGTATCTTCTTCATCATCAACCTTGTATTGGGAGTGTTGAGCGGGTTAGTATCTTCATCATCATCAACCTTGTATTGGGAGTGTTGAGCAGATTCGTATCTTACATTTTGTTATACTCTACAATTTGTGTTCAACGTCTTCAACATGTAAATCCATTGCTCTGCTTTTGAGTTTCTTCATCTTTTCAATTTCACAAAAGAAAGACACACAACATAACATAACACAACAAAACACACTTTTTTATGTTCTTTCCTGTGTCTATTTCTCCCCCTCCTATTCCTCCGTGAGTTTTCCAAAGAAAGAGGGAAGAGCCACACTTTCCTTACGTTCTTTCCTGTGTCTGTGTTCCCTCCTCCTCGTCCTCCTCAGTGAGTTCTCCAAGGAGCGAGAGAAGGCGGTGGCGCGCGGCGGGCGAGCTACAGACAGGAGGCTCAAGCCAAGAGACACACTTTTCTGATGTTATTTTCTATTTTGCTCCCTCCTCCCTGCTCCTCGTCCTCCTCAGTGAGTTCTCCAAGGAGCGAGAGAAGGCGGTGGCGCGCGGGGAGCTGCAGGAGGCGCAGGAGAAGAAGCAGATGGAGGAGGACATGGTGGGCTACATGGACTGGCTCATCGAGGCCGAGGACGTCGACGAGGACGGCAACAAACGTGAGGAGTACCACATACACGCACAGGCACATACATACATAGGCCTACATGCAGTACATACATGCATACATACATACGATTCTGGAACTTGCCGCATTGAATTGGATCGCCCATGTCCCGCATTGCATTGCATCGCCAAATCGATTATTGTTGACACCACTAGTGTTTCGATTCTTACAGTATTCCTCCTTTTCCAGGTGCTGTGGTGGCCAAGAAGAAGATGATGAAGAAGTACGGCTGGTACAAGCACAGTGAAGATGGAGGTTTGGAGATTAATTTATTTATTTATTTGCAGTTATTTATGTGCATTGTTGTACACTTGTGCCAACTCGTTTGAGAACTTACATTGTTTCTCTTTAACTCTTCAACTACAGAATCGGAATCAGATTCAGAGTTTGAAGCATTCCTTGATGATGATGGAGGCTGCTGTGCCTCTATTACGTAAGCAAATTCCATAAATAATGTAATTGATAACATTTTAACAATAACAAGCATGATATTGGTATGGCATGATCAAATATATAAATATAGAATGTTTTATATTTAATTAAAGAGTCAATCAATGTGTTTTTTGCTCTGTAAGGGGAGTCATGTCAGAGATGTTCCATTATTAGAATTAAAGAATCTTTGGTAATGTCGTTACATTGTAGTTAAAGATAGCATTGTATTTACCTGTTTCATATGTCTGTAACTAAAACTATTTCATTAATATGCGCTTTCTCTGTGGGACTTTAGGCAACGGCTAATGGCGATCAGCTTTTGGTAAGTGACACATCTCAGTAGCTTAGCACAAAGGCATGTAGCACCATCCAAACTAGACTTTACAATTTATTTGACAGATAAATATCCATATAACCCTTGTGATCCTTGTTGTAATTCAATATAATGTAATGTAATGGTAGCATAGAGATAGAGAGAGATAGAGAATGTGAGTAAAAGAACGCTGTGTTGTTGCTTGTGTGCAGTGAGCAGCTGTTCCACCTGAACCAGGCGATGCGTAAGAACGCGCGCGTGGCGGTGAAGACCTCCAACTTCTACTGGCTGGTGCTGCTCCTGGTGTTCCTCAACACGGCCGCCAGCGCCTCCGAACACTACGGACAGCCCAAGTGGCTCACAGACATACAGGGTACAGAGCTCCAACTTCAACGCTGGCAGGATATCAATCACCACATGTGTCTAGTTGTTCTAGTTGTTTCTAGCCTCCAGAGAGAGCTGGTGTGTGCATGTGGGAATGTGTAGGCTGTGTGTGTGTGTGTGTGAGTGTGTGTGTGTGTGTGTGTGTTTGTGTGTGTGTGTGTGTGTGAGTGTGTGTGTGTGTGTGTGTGTGTGTGTGTGTGTGTGTGTGTGTGTGTGTGTGTGTGTGTGTGTGTGTGTGTGTGTGTGTGTGTGTATTTTGAAGGCGCTTTAAAAGGGGGATTTACAAAATCCAGAAAAGGAGCTAATATTGCTGAATACCAGATTTATAGTTTATGTAGGAGCAGTGATGGAGTCATTAATCATAAAATCCAGTGTTGACTCTGATTTACCAGGTGAGAGATTGCCTGGTTGTAACAATCCTCTGGTTGAGCTGGGCTATGTGGCACTGGCTTGTACACTAGTGAATGCAGACTGCCCATCACAGAGTAGGAGAGAGTAGATATTTGACACTGACATACTGTACATTTTGAACATGAGCTGGTGTCAATGTGCCGTAAATGTAAAAGGCACTGGGTCAGAATCATGTGTTAACCCTTTAAGACACGGTGTTGTGCATTTGTTGTTACCAGTGGCAATGACCGAGTCGTAATGCATTACTAAAGGCCCTGTGTTATATCATAGTAGAGTAGTACTATGGTAATTAACATCTCAATGTCTATTACAGCGTGCCACAGATGGTGCGGCGTGCATTATGGGGCTACAGGGTTAAATACCTAAATAAGAATTGAATTATATTTTTTCTATTTTTTTTACAGAACGAGCTAATAAAATCCTGCTGGGCCTCTTCACTATGGAGATGTTGTTGAAGATGTACAGTGTTGGCATGCAGGTCTACTTCATAGCGTTGTTCAATCGCTTCGACTGTTTCGTGGTGTGCGGTGGCATCCTGGAAACGGTGCTGGTCGAGACGGAAGTCCTCCCTCCCATCGGCATCTCTGTGTTGCGTTGCATTCGCCTGCTCCGTATCTTCAAGATCACAAGGTACCTTTGGAAAAAAAGTTCAAAATGATGCCCCCAGACCCGCCCACCAAATATTGTCCTTCAGTCATGCACAAAGTGTCCCTGTTTCAGACTACAAAAATCTGGTCACCCTAGTTTGGAAAAAAGTTCAAAATGATGCCTCAGTAGTTGGACAGGTGTGGAGGATTATATTACCGCAGTGGGGTTGTCATTCAAGTGTAAAGAAATCCTGCACACTGTCCATTCCACCAACAAACTTTAATATGTGTCAGTCTGTCATCCGACCAAATTCCTTGGGATAAGTAAATTATACTCAACTCTACTACACTACTTCTTAACACTAAGGTTTTTCTTATACTTCAGACATGTAAAAGTTTTTTTTGTCTTTTTCCTGACATTTACATGTCTGAAGTATAGGAATGAAAGACTTAAAGCGATGGTTCGGAGTAGAATCACCCTAATGCCATTTGAACCGTGACACCCATCCACCTTTACACCCGAAGTGTTTTCTGCCGCAGGCTTACATCAACAGAGTTGCCGTGTTATTCGATGTTTATTCCGGTTAGCTTGACTCAAGCGCATATGGATACTGGGCACCGTCTCCAAACTTTCCCCACAAAAATAACATGTCATGACACCAAACTTCTGCAGTAGCACAAATATGGTCTGTACTCACGAAACGAAGCATTTGGAAGTTTGGAAATAGTCCAGGAGTTTATTATTATCAACACAAGCCGAATAGCTTCTCTGCTGCTAAAGCTGCGCCAACGTTACTTCCGTCATCTAAGACAAGCATGTAAGAGTCCTCAACGAAGCTCATAATATGCACAATGAAAAGTGAATTCAGCATCAGTATTGATAACGAAAATCCTTGTCTAATTGATAGTAGGTAAGATTTGAAATATCTTTTAAGTATTGCCTTGAAAATATAAGCCTTAATCACAATTCAGTGAAAACTTTTTTAACACTCTCGTCTGGAAGTTTGTTGAAGACTTTTACGGGCTTGTCTCATATGACGGAAGTAACGTTGGCACAGCTTTAGCAGCAGAGAAGCTATTCAGCTTGTGTTGATAATACTAAACTCCTGGACTATTTCCAAACTTCCAAATGCTTCGTTTCGTGAGTACAGACCGTATTTGTGCTACTGCAGAAGTTTGGTGTAATGACATGTTATTTTTGTGGGGAAAGTTTGGAGACGGTGCCCAGTATCCATATGCGCTTGAGTCAAGCTAACCGGAATAAACATCGAATAACACGGCAACTCTGTTGATGTAAGTCTGCGGCAGAAAACACTTCGGGTGTAAAGGTGGATGGGTGTCACGGTTCAAATGGCATTAGGGTGATTCTACTCCGAACCATCGCTTTAAGTGTTAATTTAACAGTGAGACATAAGGAACATCATACATCTCCGCTGATGATATATATGAATATTTGAATAGCAATTATTCACACTTAGGTGATAAGACCTCTGCACAGTCATTTTCAATTATAAAATGCAAAAGCCAAAAATGGTGGATGCACCGTTTTGCAAATAAAGTCCTCGAATGATACGCTCCTCTCCTCTACTATTCTACTTCTTCCTCCTCAGGCACTGGGCTGCTCTTTCCAACCATAACTACCCTGGGGATTAATGATACTCTACTCTACTCTCCTCTCCTCTCCTCTCCTCTCCTCTCCTCTCCTCTCCTCTACTCTACTCTACTCTACTCTACTCTACTCTACTCTACTCTACTCTACTCTACTCTCCTCTACTCTACTCTACTCTACTCTACTCTACTCTACTCTACTCTACTCTACTCTCCTCTACTCTACTCTACTCTACTCTACTCTACTCTACTCTACTCTACTCTACTCTACTCTACTCTCCTCTCCTCTCCTCTCCTCTCCTCTACTCTACTCTACTCTACTCTACTCTACTCTACTCTACTCTACTCTACTCTACTCTACTCTACTCTACTCTACTCTACTCTATTCTATTCTACTCTACTCTACTCTACTCTCCTCTACTATTCTACTCCACTCCTCTCTTCTCCTCTACTGTACTGTACTCTACTCTACTCTACTATTCTACTCTACTCTACTCTACTCTACTCTACTCTACGTTACTCTCCTCTCCTCTCCTCTCCTCTCCTCACCTCTCCTCTCCTCTCCTCTCCTCTGCTCCCCTCTTCCCCCCTCTCCTCTCCTCTCCTCTCCTCTCCTCTCCTCTACTCTCCTCTACTCTCCTCTACTCTACTATTCTCCTTCCTCCTCCTCAGGCACTGGGCTGCTCTCTCCAACTTGGTGACGTCTCTGCTGAACTCCATGAAGGCCATCTGCTCTCTGCTGCTGCTGCTCTTCCTCTTCCTCATCATCTTCGCCCTGCTGGGCATGCAGCTCTTCGGCGGCAAGTTCAACTTCGACGAGACGCAGATGAAGAGGAGCACCTTCGACTCCTTCCCCTCCGCACTCCTCACCTGCTTCCAGGTCAGGGGACCTCTCTCTCTCTCTCTCTCTCTCTCTCTCTCTCTCTCTCTCTCTCTCTCTCTCTCTCTCTCTCTCTCTCCCTTCCCCTCCGCACTCCTCACCTGTTTCCAGGTCAGGGGACCTCTCTCTCTCTCTCTCTCTCTCTCTCTCTGTCGCTCTCTCGCTCTCTCTCTCTCTCTCTCTCTCTCTGTCGCTCTCTCGCTCTCTCTCTGACACGCACTCTCTCTCTCTCTCTCTCTCTCCCTCTCTCTCTCTCTCTCTGACACGCACTCTCTCTCTCTCTCTCTCTCTCTCTCTCACTCTCTCTCTCTCGCTGGCACGCACTCTCTCTCTCTCGCTCTCTCTCTCTCTCTGACACGCACTCTCTCTCTCTCTCTGACACGCACTCTCTCTCTCTCTCTCTCTCTCTCTCTCTCTCTGACACGCACTCTCGCTCTCTCGCTGTTGCTCTCTCTCCTCACCTGCTGTGTGTGTGTGTGTGTGTGTGTGTGTGTGTGTGTGTGTGTGTGTGTGTGTGTGTGTGTGTGTGTGTGTGTGTGTGTGTGTGTGTGTGTGTGTGTGCTTAACTGACTGCTCTTAATCAATTAATCAGTCAGTCAGTCAGTGAGGCCATGAGTGCGTAGCAATAGCATCCGTATCCAGAATAGAACAGTTAAGGACCTCTGCTTCCTTTCATTGCACCCCGATCGGAGTGTGGAAGCTGTTGATGTGTGACGTGCTCTGACACTGGCTACAGTGGCTAATCAAGCCAGTGGATCAAGACACCACTAAAACCCATCTTTCTTTTGTAGTATGATATTCATAATGGTTGTTTAACCCTTTAAGACACGGGGTTGTACATTTGTTGTTACCAGAATGGCAATGACCGAGTCGTAATGGGCAGTCATGGGTGAGCGGGTGAGCGGTTAGGGCGTCAGACTTGCATCCCAGAGGTTGCCGGTTCGACTCCCGACCCGCCAGGTTGGTGGGGGGAGTACTCAACCAGTGCTCTTCCCCATCCTCCTCCATGACTGAGGTACCCTGAGCATGGTACCGTCCCACCGCACTGCTCCCCATGGGGCGCCACTGAGGGCTGCCCCCTTGCACGGGTGAGGCATAAATGCAATTTCGCAGTGTGCAGTGTTCACTTGTGTGCGGTGGAGTGCTGTGTCACAATGACAATGGGAGTTGGAGTTTCCCAATGGGCTTTAAAAGGCTTTTTTAAAAAAAAGTAATACTTTACTAAAGGCCCTGTGTTATGACATAGTAGTGTAGTACTATGGTAATTAATATCTCAATGACTATTACAGCGTGCCTCAGATGGTACGGCGTGCATTATGGGGCTACAGCAGCTTTGAGTATGAAGAAAAGCTCCATTTAAAACTCTATCTGTTATTATGATTATCATCATTGATAATTACAATATATGAATGACTTACATCCTTCTCTCTCTCTCTCTCTCTCTCTCTCTCTCTCTCTCTGCCTCTCCAGATCCTGACTGGAGAGGACTGGAACTCTGTGATGTATGACGGCATCATGGCCTATGGTGGACCTGTCTTCCCCCAGATGATTGTCTGCATCTACTTTGTCATTCTGTTTGTCGTTGGTAACTGTATCCTTTCATATTGACGCCATCTCATCTCCTCCATTCTCAGTCACCAGTTTCTCTCAGAACATATAAACTAAAAGGTACACTGTGCAAGAGTTGTAGTTGTTTATTTTCCAGAATTCATGCTACCCATTCACTAATGTTACCTTTTTCATGAATAGTATTCATTATGAATGGAAAAATTGCACTTCTCATACATGAAAAGGGGGATCTTCTCCATGGTCCGCCATTTTGCATTTCCAGAAATAGCCATTTTTAGGTGCAAAAATGACTGTACTTGGGCCTTACTAGAAAATATTAGTTTATTACTTAGTATACTTTCATGAAAATATCTAATTTGGCAATAGACAGCCCAGTTTCAATGAGCAGCATAGTTGCAGTACCTTTATTGACCATTTCCTGCACAGCGCACCTTTAAATGGGCTCAACATGGCAACTCACCAAACCAGATGTCAGGTCCTCTCCTGCTAGTTGAGGTCACATACAAGGGCAGTACTGGGCAGTCATGGGTAAGCGGTTAGGGCCTCAGACTTGTAGCCAAAGGTTGCCGGTTCGACTCCTGACCTGCTAGGTTGGTGGGGGGAGTCATTAACCAGTGCTCCATCCTCCTCCATGACTGAGGTACCCTTGCACAGGTCAAGTCAAGTAGGTTTTATTGTCAATTTCTTTACATGCACTGGTCATACAAAGAATTTGAAATTACATTTCTTGCTTTCCCATACAGACATAGACTAATCTAGGTAAGGACATAGACAGTATAGACATAGACAGTACTTATACATGGACTTAAGACAGTATGGACATAGACAGTGCTCATACAGACATTTAAAGTGCAAGACTGGACAACAGAAGACTTGTAGAGGACATACATTAAGAGGTATTGTTGTGCTTTTGTGCTTTTCCTAAAAAAGTCCTTTATAGCGTTCTGACATGGTAATAGTAGCATTTTGAAGAAAAATAAATATTAAAAAGGTCTGTCAAGTACACCAGCAGCAGTGTGTGTGTGTGTGTGTGTGTGTGTGTGTGTGTGTGTGTGTGTGTGTGTGTGTGTGTGTATGTGTGTGTATGTGTGTGTATGTGTTTAGTGCAGGTAGAAGGTGCGGTGTGCGTCTGTGTGTGTGTTCGTGTGTCTGTGTGTGTGTGTGTGTGTGTGTGTCAGTGTGTGTCAGTGTGTGTATGTTTGGGTTTAGTGCAGAAAGTGCAGTGTGCTTGTGTGTGTGTGTGTGTGTGTGTGTGTGTGTGTGTGTGTGTGTGTGTGTGTGTGTGTGTGTGTGTGTGTGTGTGTGTGTGTGTGTGTGTGTGTGTGTGTGTGTGTGTGTGTGTGTGTGTGTGTGTGCATGTTTTGAGTTAGTGCAGGTTGAAAGTTCAGTCACAAGTATAGTAGTGCAGGTGGAATGTTCAGTCGCAGATATGGTGGTGGGGGATGGGGGGGGGGTTGGCAGTGGCCTTGCTGGCTAGAGGCTGACAGTGGAGGGAGAGTGGGTTGAGTGTTCAGCATCTTGATCGCTTGGTGCATTGTGCTGCTCGCCAGCCTGGTGGTACGGGAACGGAGGCGCCTGTACCTCTTTCCAGAGGGCAGGAGGCTGAACAGTTTGTGTGCAGGGTGGCTTGTGTCTTTGATGATCACCAGTGCTTTCCGGGTGAGGCGTGTGGTGTAAATGTCCTGCAGGGAGGGGTGTGGTACTCCAATGATCTTCTTCGCTGTGTTCACAACACGCTGGAGTGTCTTCCTGTTTTTCTCCGTGCAGCTTCCTCCCCACACTGTGATGCAGTTGGACACGACGCTCTCTATGGTTCCTCTGTAGAATGTTGTCATGATGGAGGGTGTAGCACTTGCCTTCTTTAGTTTTTTAGGTGAGGCATGAATACAATTTCATTGTGTGCAGTGTGCTCTTGTGTGCTGTGGAATGCTCATACATGCATTACCTCATAACATTATGCAGTTAAATATGTGTGAGTAGTAAGTAGTGTATTAGCAGTGGTAAGTAGTATACTGTATGAGTTTTTGGACAATTGCCATGCCATGAAAAACTGTTCTGTACACTCTGCATATCACTGAGGCGTATTTAAAATGTTGTGGTTTTATGTTATGGCACTTGACCCGTTGTGCAACTTCAGACATCCTGCTAAATGTCTTCTTGGCTATCGCTGTCGATAACTTGGCCAATTCGAAAGGGAAGACCAAAGTCGAGTAAGTAATGGGGAATGTTTTTTTTTTTTTAATCTATGATTTACATTAATCCAAAATATGGTAGCTAGATGTGACTCTGGAGCTCGAATACATGTCACATTTTGTCCGAAATAGTTTCTAATCCCTTCCACAATCTTTTGTTTCCAGAGAAAAGAAAGAGGATGATGAGGAGTGGGAGGATGATGAAGATCGAGAAGAAGAAGAGGAGGTAACATATGGCCTCTGTTTTTTCTTGCACATTACTGTATGCGGAAAAAGAATGTGATCCCCACAAAGGACATTCTACAGAAAAGTTCAAATTGATCAGAATGAATGAATTAGAATTTGATGCTTGATATTTTCAACTTTTTCACCCACCGGCCGCTGTGGCTAGTGACAAGCCATTCAGCCTGCCTGCTAGCCACACTTGTGGTCATAGTTGTCTTTTTCTCACCATGATAGTCTACTCTATGGTTGAAGATCAAAAGTGTTAAAGGAACAGTTCACCTCATTTCAAGAAATTGCTCATATGTAGTTAAGTTCCAGTAAAATATGATAATGCATAGGATTTTTCGTCTATGTGCAAGTCTATGGGAGCAAACAAAACATCATCACATGTTCTTATAAACTACCATACTATAAAATGAATGTAAAATTCACCGGAGTGCAAAACAGCTATTTAATACCGTCCTGTGATCACTTGTGGCTTGATGCTAATGCTCCCATTTACTTCCAGTGATTATGCTAAGCTATGCTAATAATTCTGATACCAATAAATCTAAGTATTGATAACACTGAGAAGAAATTGATATGCACAGTCATGAATAGTGCTTGGAAATATTGCAAATGTGTGGAAATAAAAAAGGGTGGACTGTTCCTTTGAAATTACAAATGTTCTTTTTGAGTCCTCATGAAAACAACAGATGCATAAGGTGACAAACAAAAGAATATAGCCTACTGTGGTACTTTGTGTCATACCAGAATAAACTACCTGCCAAAGAGGCTAGTGACACTGAAATTATTACCAGCTACAGCCAAGTTTTACCAGCATTTGGCTGGTTGGCAAATGCCAATGTCAAGCCTGAGAAGAACTAGAAGGGACATTGAGCTATAGTTGCCACTGATGTTCAGCCCCCGTATATGCCATCTTGTTTTCCTACAGCCTGAGGAGGACGACTGGGAGAACGAGGAGCTGAGAGCCATAGAGGGACTGGAGGGAGGTAATGTATACTCACATACTTTACTTAGCATGCTAAATAAACAGTAACACAATATGTAGTCCATACTTTACTTAGCATGTTAAAGCGATGGTTCGGAGTAGAATCACCCTAATGCCATTTGAACCGTGACACCCATCCACCTTTACACCCGAAGTGTTTTCTGCCGCAGGCTTACATCAACAGAGTTGCCGTGTTATTCGATGTTTATTCCGGATAGCTTGACTCAAGCGCATATGGATACTGGGCACCGTCTCCAAACTTTCCCCACAAAAATAACATGTCATGACACCAAACTTCTACAGTATAACAAATGTGGTTTGTACTCACAAAAAGATGAATTTGAAACTTTGTGCATAGTCCAGGAGTTTATTAGTAACAACACACGAGACGATTAGCTTTTCTGCTGCTAAACATCCGTCGACGTCACTTCCTCCAGCTGGGACTTTGTTGATGGAAACAAATACACGTGAGTCTGGAAGGCGGAAAACTCAAAAAGACAGCTTGCGCTACAACTAGAAATTAACCACTTCGGATTTAAATTTTACCACGTTTAATAAATAGAAGACGATGCCACACTCGTGCATATATCCTGGCTGTGGACTAAAACACAAACCTTACAATAAGTGGACAGTCCCAGCTGGAGGAAGTGACGTCGACGGATGTTTAGCAGCAGAAAAGCTAATCGTCTCGTGTGTTGTTACTAATAAACTCCTGGACTGTGCACAACGTTTCAAATTCATCTTTTTGTGAGTACAAACCACATTTGTTATACTGTAGAAGTTTGGTGTCATGACATGTTATTTTTGTGGGGAAAGTTTGGAGACGGTGCCCAGTATCCATATGCGCTTGAGTCAAGCTATCCGGAATAAACATCGAATAACACGGCAACTCTGTTGATGTAAGCCTGCGGCAGAAAACACTTCGGGTGTAAAGGTGGATGGGTGTCACGGTTCAAATGGCATTAGGGTGATTCTACTCCGAACCATCGCTTTAAATAAACAGTAACACAATATGTAGTCCATACTTTACTTAGCATGGTAAATAAACAATAACACAATATATAGTCACATACTTTACTTACCATGGTAAATAAACAATAGCACAATATATAGTCCATACTTTACTTAGTATGGTAAATAAACAATAACACAATATATAGTCCATACTTTACTTAGTATGGTATAAATAAACAATAACACAATATATAGTGTAGTCATTACACTTTACTTACTTTACTTTACTTTACACAAACCCCCTAAAAAATATACATTTTGGTGAAGAAACGTAAGAAATTGCTTTCGCAACACACAATCTTTTCAGGGGACCTATAGTCAAGGTGCAGGGTGTTTGTTGTGAAGGTGACTAGCTTGCTATAGAAAAAAAAGGAGGTATCGCACACCAATAAAGTCTTTCTTGAGGTGCTGGCTTCCTGGGCATACAAATGTTAAAGAAAATGGAAAGAATGCCGCACACTCTGCTCCATGTTTTATTGGTGAAGTGACGTTTCGGTCGTCTGGCCTTCTTCAAACTTCAGTTCAGTTTGAAGAAGGCCAGACGGCCGAAACGTCACTTCACCAATAAAACATGGAGCAGAGTGTGCGGCATTCTTTTCATTTTCTTTAAGGTGACTAGCTTAACAATAAAGTGCCTCCTGGGGGAACTTTTAACCTTTACCTTTTAACCTTTTATTTGCATGTGGCAGTTGCTGTATGTTGATTTGTAATACCTCATCTTGCTCTCCCTTGAAGTGGGTCTCCCAACGAAGGCGGAGAGCTTCCAGCCAAAAGAGAAGATTGTCCCCATTCCTGACGGCAGCTCCTTCTTCCTCCTCGGCAAAAAGAACTGGTGAGTTACTCACCGACAGTCACTCAAAAACTGCATTGATGTGATGATGACTATGAGAGACTTTATTAATCTAATAGTCAAAAATAGAAAAAACATGCACATCCGTCTCAAATAGATTGGGTGCAGCACTAGCAGAAATAGCATGGAAACTAAAGGAAACACCAAGCTCCCGTTCCTCTTACTTTAACCCATTGATGCCTGATGTTGCGTTGCATTGGCCCTGGCGCCTGGAGCTGCATTACGCAACATTCAGGCTCATGAGATTTGAGACAACTTTATTAAAGATCTCTGTTTGTTTGGGATGAATGAACACATTCTGATGAAAGATGAGGGTCTTAACATTTAAATGCAACTTAGTGCATATTTTCATGTGCTTCAGAAGCTGAGATATTTAGGTTTTTATAGGCTGAGGGCAGCTTTTCTGAAAAAGGGCTCAGGCATTCAGCACCCTTTTTTGCAGGTGCCTTAGGCGTCAATGGGTTAATCTAATAGTCAAAAATAGAAAAAACATGCACATCCGTCTCAAATAGATTGGGTGCAGGACTAGCAGAAATACCATGAAAACTAAAAGAAAAGTCCACAACACCAAGCTCCCATTTCTCTTACTTTAATGTGACGTTTCGGGCAGCATGCTCTTCATCAGACATCTAAACACGTAAACTAACTTTTCTTTCAGTTTTCATAAACTTTATTAATCCCCAAGGGGGAAATTGAATGCCACCTGGTCATCCACACAGCACATCACAAACACATAGACGACAAAATAGACAAAAACATATCCCTTACATTTCAATAGTACTATATTTAAAATGTAAGGCATTACACTACGTACTTTTGCAGTACTTTAGTTACTCTTGCCAAAGTACCTAAATCAGGATGCAGACTGCTGAAGTCGATACATAATCTAGCCATGAAATAAAAAAAACAACAAAAAAGGATTTTTACATTCAGTGTTGTCCCATGTTGTCGTGTGATTTCAGCCTGCGTGTAGCGTGCCACAACCTCATCCATCACCACTACTTCACCAACCTCATCCTCGTCTTCATCATCTGCAGCAGCATCTCATTGGCCGCTGAGGACCCAATCAGAGCGCACTCCTTCAAGAATATCGTATGTGTCCTCAAGTTCACCAGGAAATGTATAGGCCTACTAAACAGCTATGTCAAAGAATCTTCTATTAGAGTAAGGGCATTTCTCAAAACCTAGTGCGCACACTTCCAAGTGTATTCAGCCTAATTAGTCACGCCCAGTGATTGGATGCTCTTTATTAGTCACACCCAGTGATTGGATACTCCACCAAAGAGCATCCAATCACTGGGCGTGACTAATTAGGCTGATACACTTGGAAGTGCGTGCACTAGGTTTTGAGAAATGCCCTATGATACATCCAGCCGATTCTTTTCCTGCATCCATGTGGCGTCAGGTGAACGCCCTTTTAGGAGACCTTCGGTTAGGAGACCCCCTAGCGCTGTAGATGGCGGTAGCGCACATCTCATGCAAGCCGCCACCAAACAGCACAGAAAGAGAACAAGAAGGGGACTAGAGCATGACACAGGAGTGGATTTTCACTCCCGTCCCATCCCGGTCCCAGAAAAAAAATCCCATCCTGTCCCATTCCATCCTGGAGAAAAAGAAACAAATCCCATCCCGTCCACTCCTGAAAAGAATGTCTCCCAACCCTGCCCACTCCCACTCAAAATCAACCCCAATCCCGTCTTGTCAAAAGGCTTTTTTGTTTGTTTTTTAAAGAAAAAATAAGCAGCATTCCCGCTCACATTCATTTTTATTTCCACTCCTGCCCGCTCCCGCTCATCTTTACAATTTTGGACCCACGGGAATTCCTGAAAAATGTCATCCTCTAAAGGGGACAACGCCCCCTTAGGAGACCCATATGTGTGCACTCCTTTGCATTGGGTGGCCGGAATGAAATGAATTCATTTGAATTTAATTATCTTTCTCTAAAAGAACATTCTTTGCCTAGGTTCATCTAATCACACAAATTGCATTGTGTTAAAGCACTATCATCATACCACTAAACACCTGAAAGAAAACTGTGCACGTCTATGTCCTTTCCGCTGATGTTTACATCATCTGTCTGGTACTTAAATCACTGTTCTTTTCCTCATTTCTTTTCTGACATGTTCTCTGTTGTTTTCTCTTCTCTATTCCCTTCCCTTCTTTTCGTTCTCTCTTGCATGCTTTCCCTTTTCCCCTCACCTACTCTTCTCTTATTTCCTTTCCTCTTTGCTTGCCGTCCGTCCTGAAGGTGTTGGGCTATGCAGATTATGTCTTCACCTCTGTCTTCACCGTGGAGATCGTCCTGAAGGTATACAGTACAAGTCATTCTGCTCTGAGTGGGAAACTAATCTACAATGCAGATGTCTGTTAAGAGTTCACTAAGCACAAAAGTAAAAAAAAATGTAACCCGGTGTTCTGCCAGATTTTCCTACATTGTAATATTTTTCTACGTAATATTGTTTACAGTAAAATACAAAACAGTAACATCAAACAGGGTGTTAGATTTACGAGATGAAAGATATGAAAATAAAATCGCATGGTCATGGATACAAGTGCTACCAAAAACCTGGCTTTTTATTAAACTTTAGCAAAAGCGCTAGCAAAAGCGCTAGCATAACGAGTAAGTTAGCTAAGTTGCCAGGGTCACACTTCAATTTCTAAGACACACATACACAAATAATGATAATAAACATGCACCTGTAGTGCAAATTGTAAATTAAAGTACTCTATTTATCTGTTCTCTGCTAATATTGCACAGTCTTAGGATCAGCTGGTGTTGACGTTTCATGGTCTGCGCATGCCCAATGGCGGTTTGTAGGATTATATGACATGTAGGAGGACTTTACAGAACACCGGTTCATTCATACTGTTCATACATACTCATTGGTGCATCAAATTGTGTGCAATGATTATAACTATTAAGCCAAACATTAACAAAACATCTTTCATTTCCGAATTTCTACTCATTTTTTGTTGACAGTTGCAGTGTATTTAGGAAAAATTTTGCTGGTTGTCTCTCACTTTATTATTACATTACATTACACTTAGCTAATGCTTTTTATCCAAAGCGACTTACAGGTCTTTTAAGTACAGGGTATTGGTTAGAGTCGCTGGATGCAGTGTGGGGTTAGGTGCCTTGCTCAAGGGAGATTTGAACTGGCAACCTTCTGATCTAAAATCCATGTCCTTAACCATTAGGCCAATTCCTCTTGCCAATTCCTCTTCCTCTTTGGCTGGCGAGCTTCATAGAATGAGCTAAGGACTAGGGATGCAAATTATCGATTAATTCATTAATCATTAGTTGATAGCCTTATCGATCGACTTACGATTAATTGATAAGCAGCATTTTCCCCCCGAAATATCAATGTTTCTCGAAAAAAAACTACAAAATCAAAAAATTTTAACTAAATATTGAGATAAAATACCACATTTAAATTAATTCTTAATAATTTCAATTCTTCAATCCAAAGGTGATTTAAATATTCCCACTATTCACACCCCTCCTCACACACACTCTTCACATACCCATTTCACCTGGGATTCTTGTCAGTTGAATTGTCGATTAATTGCGATTCATGTTTTTTAAGCGATTAACGCGTTGATCGATTAAAGTAGATTAATCGATTAATCGTTTGCATCCCTACTAAGGACAGATTGAATCTCCATTTGCGCCCTCCCTCTCAGGGCATCTATTTCTGTGTTTGCTGCTGAGGCTATTCTCTCCAAATCACTATTGCTGTCAGCAGTGTTGAAGGGACACTGCAATATTCTCTGGGCTTTGCAATGTTGTGCTAGGATCAGGGTAGCCGACAGGGGGGGACAAAGTTGTCCCAGGCCCAGGTCCTTAAATTGCCCCTAGAATTGGGTTCTCGATACATTGTACAGGATTTGGGGGTCACGAATCGGGTAGCATACTGGCCTGAAACGTGACTATAATAAAATTAGAGAAACGGAAACTTGGTGTGCTTACTTTATTTTCAGTTTTCATGTGACTTTAGTCCTGCACCCACAACTTTTTTGAGACAGATGTGTGTGTTTGTTTTCTTCGTTAAAGGGACACTGTGTGAAATTTTACGTTGTTTATTTCCAGAATTTATGCTGCCCATTCACTAATGTTACCTTTTTTATTAATACTTACCACCAGCATCAAATTGTAAGTATTCATTATGACTGGAAAAAATGCATTTTTAATACATGAAAAGGGGGATCTTCTCCATGGTCCGCCATTTTGAATTTCCAAAAACAGCCATTTTTAGCTGCAAAAATGACTGTACTTGGACCATACTAGAAAATATTTGTTTAATACTAGGTAAACTTTCATGTAAAGATCAAATTTGGCAATAGGCAGCCCAGTTTCAATGAGCAGCATAGTTGCAGTACCTTTTTTGACCATTTCCTGCACAGTGTCCCTTTAAACGTGTGTTTCTCTGTCTCCAGATGACGGTGTACGGAGCGTTCCTCCACCAGGGCTCCCGTGACATTAAGTGTGTGTGTGTGTGTGTGTGTGTGTGTGTGTGTGTGTGTGTGTGTGTGTGTGTGTGTGTGTGTGTGTGTGTGTGTGTGTGTGTGTGTGTGTGTGTGTGTGTTTCTCTGTCTTCAGATGACGGTGTACGGAGCGTTCCTCCACCAGGGCTCCTTCTGCAGAAACGCCTTCAACCTGCTGGACCTGCTGGTGGTCAGCGTCTCCCTGCTCTCCTTCTTCCTCCAGTCAGTACACATTACGCACGCACACACACATGTACACACACACACATGTACACACACACACACACACACACACACACACACACACACACACACACACACACACACACACACACACACACACACACACACACACACACACACACATATGCGCCTCCCTGCTCTCCTTCTTCCTCCAGTCAGTACACATTACGCACGCACACACACATGTACACGCACACACACATATATATGCACGCACACACATATGCACGCACGCACGCACACATAGGCATGCACGCACGCACACACATATGCACGCACGAACGCACACACACATATGCACGCACGCATGCACACACACACATATGCACGCACGCACGCACGCACGGACGCACACACACACATGCACACACACACATATGCACGCACTCACGCACACACACATATGCACGCACGCACGCACACACACACGCACGTCAAAAAGATTTCACAACTTTTCATGTGACTCAGCATATAACTCACAGTCATATGAGGTGACATTTAATTTTGTAATAATCGAGGTGACATTGGGGTGACATTTAACATTTTAAATCTCACATTTTCACCAATACATGATATAATGCTACGTACGTGTGTAGACACTTCAGAAAGATTTTTTCTTCATGTAAGAAAGAACTTTTCTTCATGTAAGTCACTGTTTAATGTTGTCTCCTTTTTTCCCTCTGTCCTGTGACCAACTACTGTGTCCCTCATTTAATATATAATAATGGAGGTGACATTGGGGTGACATTTAACATTTTAAATCATTTTTAAAACATTTTCACCAATACATTATATAATGCTACATAGACACTACTTTTCTTCATGTAAGTGTTAGCATGTTTGGCATAATGTAACTGTTTAATGTTGTGTCCTTTTTTCCCTGTGTCCCCAACTCCTGTGTCCCTCAGTTCGAGCGCCATCTCTGTGGTCAAGATCCTGCGTGTGCTGCGAGTGCTCAGGCCTCTGCGAGCCATCAACAGGGCCAAGGGACTCAAGGTAGAGCATCACACACATTACATTACATTGCACTTAATAATAATAATAACAATAATTGTATTTGTATACCACTGTATCATACAAGGGATGCAACTCAAAGTGCTTAACAAATGGGAGAAAAAAAACATAATTGTTAGAGATGGATTTAAAAGGAGAGGAAGAGAGGAGAGGCAGAGATAGCAGGAAGGCAGAGGAGGAAGAGATTGAAAGAGATTGTAGAGTCATAAGGTCAACGTAGGTTGGGACCAGGATTCTTAAAGGCGTAAGGTCCATAGTAGCTGGGTCTAGCATAAGTCATAGATAGTCACACTTAGCTCACGTTTTTTCATCCAAAGCGACTTACAGGCCATTTAGATATAGGATATACAGTAGGTTACAGTCCCTGGAGCAATGTGGTGTTAGGTGCCTTGCTCAAGGGCACTTCAGCCATGGATAGAGGTGTAGGGAGAGGTAAGGGTGGGATTTGAACCTGCAACCCTCTGATCTTAAGTCCACCTCCCAGCCTCTCAACCACTATGCCATGGCTGCCCCACACATACAAAGGACAGCCAATCGCCTGAGGGTGGGGGGAGTGGGGGGGCACAAAGGGCAGGTGGGGCACAAAGGCGGTTGGGGAGCCCAAATCGAGTTCCCATCATTGCATTTATGTATTAAGTGGAGTTGGCACAAACACTGTGCTAAATCAGGTGAATAGTGTAAACAAAGCTAACCACCGGGGGTGGGGGGGGTGGGGGGGTGTTATAGAACCACCCTTGTAGAACATTCTAATGCTACCCTTGAAGTATAATTGAATGAGACAAGTGAAACTGCCCATATGATAACAAGTGAATGTTACAATACACTCTACCAATATGCCTGAAACATCGACATATTATATTTTTATTGGTACCCGTCAATATTTTTGGTATTAATACCATTGGTCACTACTTTGGCTAACTTCAGAGAAAATCTGGAAGCCATGCATAGATAGGGTCGTCAAATCTCGTCATTAAGGATACGGAAGGGGGGGGGGGGGTTGTCATTATGGAGGAAATTTGAGCAATGTAAAATCAGCATTTCTATCTGTTTAATCATTGTATGTCTGTACCATCTGTCATCTGTGTGTGTGTGTGTGTGTGTGTGTGTGTGTGTGTGTGTGTGTGTGTGTGTGTGTGTGTGTGTGTGTGTGTGTGTGTGTGTGTGTGTGTGTGTGTGTGTGTGTGTGTGTGTGTGTGCGTGTGTGCGTGCATGTGTGTCTGTGCGTTCGTGCGTGCGTGTGTGTAGAGTGTGATCCAGTGTGTGTTCGTGGCCATCAAAACCATCGGCAACATCCTGATCGTCACCACCCTGCTGCAGTTCATGTTTGCCTGCATCGGCGTCCAGCTCTTCAAGGTAACATGCATAGGCGTAGCCAAGAGTGGGCCTGGGTGGGCCCGGGCCCGCCCACTTGACATCCAGGCCCGCCTCATTCACACTTGACAGTCAACTGTTTCCTCATTGAACTATAAATTAATGGCATAGCACTGAGTGATAATTAACCATTTTGTCAAAAGTCTGGTTCATCTTCTGTGATTTCTATGATTTCAATTTCAAAGTATCATTTTTGAGCACAGTATTATAATATCAACCTACACACTTTTGGGTTGGGCCCGTCCGATTTTTTCGGGGCCAACCTGTTTTATTATTTCTGCCTACGCCCCTGGTAAAATGTACTGCTTTTATATAGCGCCTTTCCACTCCTTTCAGCACTCAAAGCACTTTATATCGTATGCCTTTACACACTGGTTTGTCTGGCCCTACACTGGCCCTACTGTGGCTCTGACGTGGCTGCTAGGCCGGTCGATGACCCGGGTGCGATTCCAGCCTGGGTCCTCCCCTTGCCAATCCTTCCCCATCTCTCTCTCCCCACTCGTTTCCTGTCAAATCTCTCACTGTCCTATCATAATTAAACTAATAAAAAGACAGAAAAAAAACCCAAAATAAAATGTCTGACATCAATTAAATATGTTCATCGAAAAATGGAAAGTCGTAGGAAGAAAAAGAAAAAGATATAGATGTAACGGAACAGGAAAATAAAATGCCAATACCATGTTGTCTGCTGTGCTTACAGGGTAGATTCTTCAGTTGCACAGATGAAGCAAAGCACACTCCTGACGAATGCAAGTAAGTATGCAGTTGAACATACAGTTCGCTCGCACGCACACACACACAGACACACACACACACACACACACACACACACACACACACACACACACACACACACACACACACACACACACACACACACACACACACACACACACACACACACAGACAATCACACACACACACACACACACACAGACAATCACACACACACACACAGACACACACACAGACACAGACACAGACACACACACACACACACACACACACACACACACACACACACACACACACACAGACAATCACACACACACACACACACACACACACACACACACACACACACACACACACACACACACGTGCACGCATGCAGTACTCTCTGCGTATATCTTAATCCAGTGAAGGTAAGTAGAGATGCATGCAGAAGCAAAATGAATACACTTGCAAACACACAGACAAATACGATATACAGTAAACCTACAGTGTATTTGTCAAATATGGTGCCTGCATTACAAACCACATTGTGAATTTTTATGTAGTTGGCAATTTTAGTTTAAAAAGTGTTCTGAGGTATCTAATTGGTTTGTGTCAACTGTGAGACAAATTATGCACTCGTCTTTTTCTATCGAACATACGAATAATGGGCATGGGCAGTCATGGGTTGCGGTTAGGGCGTCAGACTTGCATCCCAGAGGTTGCCGGTTCGACTCCCGACCCGCCAGGTTGGTGGGGGGAGTAATCAACCAGTGCATGGTACCGTCCCACCGCACTGCTCCCCATGGGGCGCCACTGCGGGCTGCCCCCTTGCACGGGTGAGGCATAAATGCAATTTCGTTGTGTGCAGTGTGCAGTGTTCACTTGTGTGCTGTGGAGTGCTGTGTCACAATGACAATGGGAGTTGGAGTTTCCCAATGGGCTTTCACTTTCACTTTCACTTTCACTTTCATAAATGTATCCACATTTGTGAATATCACTTTCAGTTCGTATTGATTCTATTGTCGTGCCTATTTCTCTCTTCCCTCTACCCTCTTCTACTATTCCACCCTCCTCATCCTCCACCCTTCACCTCTCCTCCTCTGCTTTCACTGTATCTGTATCTATCTGCATTACGATGCACTAAAAAGTAGCAGAAAGTAAACAAAGACAGCAAGGTGCAGTGTGCAGTGTTTACTTTCTGCTCCTTTTTAATGCGTCAAAATCGTCCTCTTCTTTACTCTGTGTGGGACAATGCTGTCAGTGTTGCAACTGTACACTGTGCCTTACACCCTGTTCTTGTTTAAATTGCTTCCTTGTAAGTCGCTTTGGCCAAAGGCGTCTGCTAAATGCTAATGTAATGTAATCTCTCCTAGGGGCACGTTTATCGTCTTTAAGGATGGAGATATGAACCATCCTATGGTGAGGGAGCGTGTGTGGGAGAACAGCGAATTCAACTTTGACAACGTGCCCATGGGCATGCTGGCTCTCTTCACCGTCTCCACCTTTGAAGGCTGGCCACAGTGAGTACTACACACACACACACACGCACGCATGCACGCACACACTCTTAACCTTCACCGTCGCAGTGAGTATACATTGTATATCTCTTAGATTACATTACATTACATTAGATCTCTTCAGGAGAGAAATTGTGAGTGAACATGAGAGACTGTGATTCACAATTAACATCTGATCAACACAACATGCAAGACTTAAAGGGACACTGTGTGAGATTCTTAGTTGTTTATTTCCAGAATTCATGCTGCCCATTCACTAATGCTACCTTCTAATTCTAAGTATTCATTATGACTGGGAAAATTGCACTTTTCATACATGAAAAGTGGGGGATCTTCACCATGGTCCGCCATTTTGAATTTCCAAAAATAGCCATTTTTAGCTGCAAAAATAACTCTACTTGGACAGCACTAGAAAATATTTGTTTATTACTCAGAAAACTTTCATGTAAAGATCAAATTTGGCAATTGGCAGCCCAGTTTCAATGAGCAGCATAGTTGCAGTACCTTTTTTGACCATTTCCTGCACAGTGTCTCTCTAAAGTGATACTGTCCCATTTTTGGAAATAAGCTTAATTGTACACCTCCCCTTGAGTTAAATAGGGTTTTACCGTTCTCCTGTACTTTCAACCGTTCTCTGGGTATGGCAGGGCAAATTTTACCTCCATGCTAGCAGTTAACATTGAGTCCGATGAGACCAGGTCACGGCTAACCGATCTCAATGTTAACTGTTAGCTTGGAGGTAAAATGTGCACTGTCATAACTAGAAAACGGTTGGAAGTACAAGAGGACGGTAAAAGCCTATTATTTAACTCAGGGACCACAAAGAAACAAACAACCATTATAAGGGCACACAACCTTCCAGTTTTGGCCCTCACACAGAGTCATCCAAAATACAAACTTAGATAGTACACATAGTGTGCACACTGCACAGTGACAACTAAAATACATAGATAAATAAATAAAATATTATGCATGTAATGCTACATGAAAGTCCCATCTGACCTGCCTCTGAGCACACTCAAATCAAAAACACATTTTTACCATCATTGTCAGTCTCGATGTCTGTGATGTGAGGCGATAAGAAACGAAAAAAGAAATCTGATGAGTGCTTCTTCATTCACTTACTTGTAAGTGTAAAAACCTCTTACCCCCCCCCCCCCCCCCCCCCAAAAGATATGATAGCCAATCGTACCAATCTTTAGTTTACCACAATCACAAAGGGCGGAATTCTCCCGTCTCCACTTAAGTCGGTTTTACGCACGCATATTTTACGCGGTCTTAAGGGTGGTTTATGCCTCGAGATCAGCGTCACTGCATCATGATGCAGTGAGCCGCGCAGTTAACGGAGTGAAGCCCCCCCCATCACGCAGGTACTCTGGGGCACCTCCCCGAAATTGTGTCTCGACGCAGGGAGCGACGGCGTGAAAGGGCGAAAATAGGTCTCTGATTGGTCCTCTCGACCAGCCTGCTCTGTCCTCGAGTCGAGAACAAGCGCTACTTCCTTGTTCTAACCTTCGTCGGTCTACGGACTGTGAGCTCTTCATTAAATAAGTTGCCCGTGCTTTGTTGTTTGATTTATTTACATGAACCAAAGACAACACATGCGCTTGCAAGTTACGACGCTGAAGTTATTTGGACAGTTGAACAGTGGTTCCGAGGTCGAGGAAACATTCCGCTTCGTCCTCGACAAATGAGCCACTTCTTTGTTCCAAACTACCACTGTGGCTGCCAGTGCGATCAAACATGCACGTGATATAAAGATTTAATGTTTCATTTTCATTCTCGTCGAGTCTGTGATGCTAAAAAACAACCGACACGTCTAGTTTACTCTTTGTATTGAAGGCAGTTTCAGCGTGGAATGACATCGCGCAGACCGTGCTTCAAAACAGGGCATAAACCAAAATTAACTGCATCATGGCTGCGACAAGCTCATTCTGTGGCACAAGTAGGAAGCATAACCCGCCCTTTATCTTGCGCGTATTCTCCCCTCTGGAACGTCGCCACACCCCTCGCGCTTAACTCAGAAAAACAGCGCGTAGCCCAACATAGGCGTGATATATGCTAAATGGGGGGATGAGTCTCCGCCAAGTTCATCAGTTGTGGCTACAAAGAAACTATGGAGCATGGATTTTCAGATCAACCATGTGAAAACCTCAGCAGTCCATTGAGATCCAACACTGAACTTTAACTTTGAATTTAAAACCACGTGCCAAAAGTCCTCTTGCAAAAGCGTTTCAAAATCTAACCTCCGCTCCTTTTCACAAGCAGAAGGCAAGTATTGGAGGTGAGATAATGAGATGGAAAAGTGATGTGTCCCTTTGGCGGGAACTCAGTTGAGCGTTTTGGTGTGCAACAGGTTGATTGAAATAATAAACATGATTGAAAGTTTTGTTAAAAATGGAGTTGGGCGTGTTGCCTGGACAATTCCGGAAATCAAAAAGTGATTTAAAATGCTGATCATTCCCACAGTTAAACAAACACATAGTAGGCCTGTTTGCTGACTTTTAAAAGTGTTTCTCCGCTTCTCTGTACAGCAACGTGACATTAAAATAATTGGAAATATGTGGATCTCAGCTGTCCGTCAGAATATTACACAATATTACATGCATGCTGAAGAATGAACAAGGAAATAGATCGTCATGAAAAAATGGAGACTTTATATTCTGTCGCAGACATGGGAATTAATTGGACATGGGCATGCAATGCCAAGCCAGGACTTAAACGCGCAGCTGATGGGGTGTGATCTGCTCTGATATGTAAGC
The DNA here is from genome assembly GCF_034702125.1 of Engraulis encrasicolus. Lineage (NCBI taxonomy): Eukaryota > Metazoa > Chordata > Actinopteri > Clupeiformes > Engraulidae > Engraulis > Engraulis encrasicolus. The sequence continues at coordinate 5,254,866 of NC_085866.1, forward strand.
CTACCTTTTACGTTTAGCTGTAATGACATTCAGGAAATACTTTCTGCCTTACAAAAACAGATAGGGCAACCTGTAGCCTACCTCAGTATGTGGTGGTTTTGTATGTCGGGCATCAGTTCAGAAAATTTAATAGGTTACATGCACATATGCACGAGTTCCAATAAATCACAAAAGTGGAGGAGTTGAAATAAAAACCATTTACTTAACGTTGTGGCTACAACATAGTAAAAATGGTGAAGGTTGTTTTTGAATAGGCATACTTTGGGTGGCTGTGAGGACGACTGGAACAGTGGTCTTGTCTGACGTGCCTTGTCTATTTAGCCTACTTGTGCATGGTGCAACCTGCAACGAGGTGTTTTTGGTTTTGGTTACCGTCCGTGGAGACAACATACTGATTAATTAATTACCTGCTTTTGTTTGTAAGTTCACCGATATGAAAACATGCTCTGGGCAGCTGGTCATATTTTGTCTCAATTAATGTAGGATGTTTATGTGGAACTGTGAATGAATTTCGATTTGGACTCACGCTGACGGTAAGGAACATCAACAAAGCATACCGTGTAACATGTTCAAAATGCGAGCCAAGCGAGCATCAAATGCAATATTACATTTTACCTCATAGTGGCGCTTGACCTTACTACAGCACAGCCCTTTGATGCGCGTAAAGGCAAACGCGCGTAAGTGCACGGGAGAATACGCTTAGGATTCATTTACATGCGAAACTCCCTGATTTTGGCCTGGCCCCACCCAAAGTGCGCAACTGGCAAAATTCTGCGTAAACCCCGCTTAATCACAGACTTGAGTAACCGCTGAGGCGCTGTTGTGCGTTTTTTTTTTTACTTAAGCGGGTGGGAGAATTCCGCCCAAAGTAAAATACCAATACAACACTAATCTTAAACACAAACACTGAAAACAAATTCCAATACAGGCCTTGAGGACAATGTTTGGCAAGGCTTTGGTCGTATGGACTGGGAGAAAGAATGGAGCAGGAAGGCTCTATGGCAGGGGTATTCAATTAAATGTCAACGAGGGCCAGTTTTTCAAATTCCTCCCAGTAAAGGGGCCGAACTATACTTATGTATTGTAGTTGCCGACTGTCAATGAAAGAAATATGGGAGACTTCATTGAAGTGGGGGTCTGGGGGTCCTACCCCATAAAGTTGTGCATTTCTTAGATGTAATTTCCTGCATTTGAACGCCCTGTGTCCCGTTTCAGCTCTATACAGAACCCATACTTTTATCTCTAAATTTAAAAAAAAACCGATTCTGTATTTCAAGGGGCTTGTGGGGGGCCAGAACCTTGCTGTCCAAGGGCCGTATCTGGCCCCAGGGCCACCATTTGAATAACCCTGCTCTATGGTTATCTTTTTTTTCCATCTTGGGGCCCACTTGAGATGTTCACAAATGTCCTTCAGGGCCCATCTCTGACCCAATAAACAATACAGCTTAAATAAACAGCAGGACACACAGAACTGCCAAGGCCCACTTGAAATATTGTACCTTCAGGGCCCAAGAGTGGGTCCCGTCCCGCAGTTTGAGAATCACTGCTCTATATGGCCGGCATGGCTTGGCTTTGGCTCCAAACGTGACGCCAGAGTGAGGGGATTATTCTGACTGCATGGAATGGAACCAGGTGAGGCCGGGTCAGGGGCAGTCGAGGATAAGAGTTCCAGCTGGTGTGGTTTGTTGCATTTAGGTATACAGGTATAAGTATTTGATGCCTTGCTGACTTTATTGGTTTACCCACTGATAAAGACATGATAAGTTTTTGGTTTTAATGGCATGTGTATTTTACATGGAAAGACATAATATCCAAAAGATAGTTTGGAGTCTGATTGACTGATACTATGGACTGCCTCAGCTGTTTTAGGTATACAGTACGTAGGTATATTTGTTTTTTAGGTACAGGTGTATCTGGTTTTTAGGTACAGGTGTATTTGTTTTTTTTACATATAGGTATACACTCACCGGCCACTACATTAGGAACACCTGTTACAACTGCACATTGAGGCAAATTTCTGATCAGGCAATCACATGGTGGCAACTCAATGCATTTGTGCATGTAGACATGGTCGAGATGATCTGATGCAGTTCAAACCGAGCATCATAATGGGGAAGAAAGGTTATTTAAATGACTTTGAACATGGCATGGCTGTCAAGCCGAAAGGACTTGATTTGAGTATTTCAGAAAATACTAATCTACTGGGATTTTCACACACAACCATCTCTAGGGTTTAAAAAGAAAAAAAATGCAGTAAAAAGCGATTCTGTGGGCAAAAATGCCTTGTTGATGGCAGGGGTCAGAGGAAAATGGCCAGACTGGTTTGAGCTGATACAAAGGCAACATTTAAGTAAAATGACCACTCATTACAACCGAGGTATGCATAAGAGAATCTCTGACTACACAGCACATCAAATCTTGAGGCAAATAGGCAATAGCAGCAGAAAACCACATTTGGTGCCACTCCCGTCAGCTAAGAACAGGAAAATGAGGCAACAATTTGGACAGGCTCACCATAAACGAGACTAGAAGATTGGAAAAATGTTGCCTGGTCTGATGAGTCTTCATATTTACTGCAACACTCAGGTGGAATGTTCAGAATTTGGCGTCAACAGCATGAAAACATGGGTCAACCCTGCCTTACATCAACGTTTCAGGCTGGGGATATAATGGCATAAGGATATTTTCTTAGCACAATTTGAGCCAATTAGTACCAATTTATCTTTGTTGGAATGCCACAGCCTACCCGAGTATTGTTGCAGGCAGTTCAGGCAGTTCTGAAGGCAAAAGGGGGTCCAACTCAGCATTATAGAGGTGTTCCTATTGAAGTGGCCGGTGAGTGTATATATTTTGTTTTTAGGTACAGGTACAGGTGTATTTGGTTTTTACGTGTAGGTGTATTTAGTTTTTAGGTACAGGTGTATTTGGTGTTTAAAGCATGATTGAGGCACACACATGTACTTAAAAAAAAAAAAAACTCCTCAAAGGAGTCTTTCTGGAGCCAACATTTTGACAAATGCCTCACAGGTGGGCAAGGTCTGCTGAGGTGTTTTTTCTTCAGAGTTGTATGAAGTAGAAGCACTAGACGCACTCTTATAGATGTAATTACAGATGTGATATGCTATTACAGAGTTGAAACCATGTAATTTCATAATAATAATAATAACGATGTATTTTCATAGTACTGCTGTTGTAAGTACATCTGTAAGACTACTTCTACATTAGTTACTTTGCTGTTTTCAATGCATTTTCCCATTAGCAACTACCGAAGTTGCTAATAGGCTAACAACTTCTCTTTTGAGAAACTCACCCATGGTTTTCTTCTTTTGCTGTCCGCCAGGCTGCTGTACAAATCCATCGATGCGAACCAGCCCAACCGCGGCCCCATCTACAACCACCGCGTGGAGATCTCCATCTTCTTCATCATCTACATTATCATCATTGCCTTCTTCATGATGAACATCTTCGTGGGTTTCGTCATCATCACCTTCCGCGAGCAGGGAGAGGCCGAGTTCAAGAACTGCGAGTTGAATAAGAATCAGGTCTGAAAAAGAACGCCGGACTAATGCATACAAATTAGTGGTGTGCATTGGCACTGCCCTCACGATCCGATTCAATCCGATCCAATTCTACAATGCATTACATTTCTACTGAAAGCAAAGCTAATGTTTAATCAGTCATGATGAGGCAATACAAGTAGTCAGATACTGAGCAACAATTTATTGGCTGTTTTCTGTATCAGTCTGTATCAGTCTTGCAATGTTTTGAAGTGCTTTTATTCAATTTAACATTAATTTGCTCCGGAAATATCCATGGAAGTAATTGAAATTGAAAAAAATTGCCGGATCGATTCTGGAACTTGCCGGATCGATTCTAGATCGTCCATGCCCCGCATTGGATTGCATCACAGAATCGATCATTGTTGACACCACTAATACAAATGGACCCATTCATGTGCACGGATGTCATGTACACCAGCTTATGCATTGTACTACTACTACTGCTACCGCTAATACTTTTAAATGTGTCAAATAAAATATAATTTTATATTTAAAATATGTCAAAATAAATATAATTTTATAATTAGTATACGTTTTTGTCACTTTACATATACTATTTATCATCATACATACTACAACACCAGTTTCTGCATTTTGTACTGCTACTAATAATTCTTTTTTAAAGATCGTCTTAATCATAAAATATTTTTGTGAGTTTGAATGTACAATTTATCATCATACATCTGACTTGAAATACAGCGAAATATAAAATCTCATTTGAGCAATATAGACCAATGTAGACGTTAATCAACATCATCTTCTTTCTTTCTGTCTCTCGCCTCCTCCTCCTGTTTCTCCTCATCCACGTCCTCCTCCTCCTCCTCCTCATCGTCCTCCTCCTCCTCCTCCTCCTCCTCCCCATCCTCTTCCTCCTCCTCCTCCTCTTCCTCCTCCTCCTCCTCATCATCCCCATCCACATCCTCCTCCTCCTTCCCATCCTCCTCCTCCTCCTCCTCCCCATCCTCTTCCTCCTTCTCTTCCTCCTCCTCCTCCTCCTCATCCCCATCCACATCCTCCTCCTCCTCCTTCCCATCCTCCTCCTCCTCCTCCTCCTCCCCATCCTCTTCCTCCTCCTCCTCTCCCTCCTCCTCCTCATCCCCATCCACATCCTCCTCCTCCTTCCCATCCTCCTCCTCCTCCTCCTCCTCCTCCTCCTCATCCTCATCCACATCCTCATCCTCCTCCTCCTCCTCCTCCCCCTCCACATCCTCCTCCCCCTCCTCCTCCTCCTCCTCCTCCTCATCCTCATCCACATCCTCATCCTCCTCCTCCTCCCTCTTATCCTTCTCTCTACGGTCTCTTTCCTCCACCGCTCTACTCTACCACAGAGACAGTGTGTGTACTATGCCCTGAAGGCCCAGCCTATAAAGATCTACATCCCTAAAAACCCGTCGCAGCTCAAGTTCTGGAGGATCATCAACTCGTCTCAGTTTGAGTACATCATGTTCGTACTCATCATGTTCAACACTCTCACGTTGGCTGTGCAGGTGGGTCTAACTCAGTGGTTCTTAACCTGGGGTGCGGGCACCCCCTGGGGGTGCGCCAGATATTTCAGGGGGTGCGTGGAATATTGTTTGTGTTTAGGTTGTGACCAAAATTCTGTTAGCAAACATTAGAATTAGGCCAAATCCACATTAAGACATGTTTTGCTCCCCATGTAAAGGTAATGTCTGAAGCAAGAATCATTGTAATGAATCACTTAAATCATTTTTTAGTGCGTATACACATGTAGAAGTTTAGGTTGGGGGTGCGCGGCTTGTCTTGGGCATAGGTAAGGGGGTGCTTTAAGAAAAAAGGTTAAGAACCACTGGTCTAACTGACTAACGTTGGCCGTGCAGGTGGGTCTAACTGACTAACAATTCTTTTAATTTAACCTTCAGGTAACACTTTACTTGATGCCGGCAGCATAAGTATGACATATGTGTCATAACATTGTCATAATTCAGTCATGCATGTATCATAAATATTATGTCAATGTCATAAACATTGTATGACTTTGTCTTTAAGTGAAATTCGGTTATGACAAAGACAGGCCGCCCTATTATGACACTGTTATGACACTGTTTGTTATGTCATACGTATGACGCCGGCGTCAGGTAAAGTGTCACCAACCTTTATTTTATCAAGACAAATAGAGCCGTTGAGATTATAAATCTCTTTTTCAAGGGCGTCCTGACCAAGTGGCAGCATAGTTACAAAATAAAAAAAAAATCAGTTGCATTAAGATCATGTAAGATAGATTTTCCGTTATATTATAATTCATATAAATGACAACCTTATTGGTATCGCATTTGTGTGATCAATAAGTCAATAAAATACCTTTGGCTGGAGTGTCCCCTGTTGACCACAAATACTAATGCAGCATCCATGGTTTCACAGCAAACATGACCAGACACGGTAGTATTTGTAACAGTTCTAATTTAATTACTTTAAAGGGACACTGTGCAGGAAATGGTCAAAAAAGGTACTGCAACTATGCTGCTCATTGAAACTGGGTTGCCAATTGCCAAATTTGATCTTTACATGAACGTTTTCTAAGTAATAAATATATATTTTCTAGTATGGTTCAAGCAGAGTCTTTTTTGCAGCTAAAACTGGCTATTTTTGGAAATTCAAAATGGCGGACCATGGAGAAGATCCCCCTTTTCATGTATGAAAAATGCATTTTTTCCTGGCATAATGAATACTTAGAATTTGATGGTGGTGGTAAGTATTCATGAAAAAGGTAACATTAGTGAATGGGCAGCATGAATTCTCGAAATAAACAACTAAAAATCTCACACAGTGTCCCTACAGGTATTTGATGTCATTACTGCACAAAGATGAAAAAATATAAATATAAATGAAATAAAATAAATATGTTTTCTCTGTTACAGCATTATCAACAGTCTGCCCTCTTCACTTCGGTCATGGACACGTTGAACCTGATCTTCACACTGGTCTTCACTGTGGAGATGGTCATCAAACTTCTGGCTCTACGGCCTTATGTGAGCAACACTTAGGCTGCCTCCTCAACCAGGGCTGGGCTGGGGGAGAAATAGGACCCAGGCACTTTTGGCGGTGGGGTTGCAGGTATGACATCACGTTGGGGGAACTCCCCCAGGATTCTAAGGTTCTACATAGACTCCTATGAGCCTGCAGAACCCCCAACGCGATGTCATAATAGTACATTTTCTTAAAATGGTTAACCTGCAACCCCACCTTTAAAGCAGTGTTTCTGAAAAGGGGTGCCGCGGGCCGTGGAAACGTGGCTGATAAATAAGTGATGTAATATAATATAGATTTGTCTATATTGATAAGTTAATGCTAGTCAGTGGAATCTTTCATCTGCCATTTATGCACAATAAAGTAAATATAGTCAGCTGCAACTTCAAATGTAGGTCGTGTGACGTCTCCAAATGTGTTACTTTTCTAAGCTTGTGTGGTATCGGATGCGATGCCATGTTACTGCTTGTTGGTTTGGGGTGCCTTGACATTTTTCATGAATTGAAAGGGTGCCTCGCCTAAAAAAAGGTTGAGAAACACTGGCTTAAAGTACCCCCCTCCAAAAGGGCCCACGAGGGTGAGGGGCCCACCGGGAAATGCCCGCTATGCCAGATGGCTAGTCCAGCCCTATCCTCTACACACCTCAGCTCATCAAGATATAATGAAGCATTATGAATTTGTGTCATGGTACACTGCTTGTTGTTGAGTGTGTGTTAATTATTGTGTATCTGTTTGTTGTCTATTTGTTTATTTGTGTGTGTGTGTGTGTGTGTGTGTGTGTGTGTGTGTGTGTGTGTGTGTGTGTGTGTGTGTGTGTGTGTGTGTGTGTGTGTGTGTGTGTGTGTGTGTGTGTGTACATGGTGTGTGTACTTGGTGTGTATACTTGGTGTGTGTACTTGGTGTGTACCTGCGTGTGTGTGTGTGTCTGCTCGTCTATTCGCAGCATTACTTCATAGATGCATGGAATGCGTTTGATGCGCTAATTGTCGTTGGGAGTGTCCTGGATATTGCAGTCACAGAGCTAAGTGTAAGTGCACCATTCACCAGCCCCAAATGTGGATGAATTTTAAAGCGATTTCAACACAAGTCACAGGAAGCAATTTCTATAGGCTCATAATCTTTTGCTTTTCCCTCTCATCTCTCTACCCCCCCTCTCCTCTTTCTCCTCTCTCCTCCTCCTCTTTTGCTTTTCCCCTCTCCTCTCTCTACCCCCCCCTCTCCTCTTTCTCCTCTCTCCTCCTCCTCTTTTGCTTTTCCCTCTCCTCTCCTCTGTCCTTTGGATGTATTCTTCCACGGATGTAGGGAAGTGGAGGCCATGGAGAGGTGAGTTGATTATTTTTATTTACTTATTTTCATGTCACCTTTATTTAACCAGGAAGGTCCCATTGAGGTATACAAAAATCCCTCTTCTTCCCCCAAATCCCTATTCTTGCAAAAATCCCTATTCTTCCCTTTATATTTGACCTTTATTGAACCAGGAAGGTCCCATTGAGGTATAAAAAAATCCAGATTCTAACTGGCGAAAAGTCTACTAAAGTTCTAGACATTATTTTACCTGACTACTACCTTTTATTTGTATATTTTACAGTATAGTCCTATATACCTACACAACCCTTAACCATTATTCCAAGGATATAAGTTTAATAAGTTCTTGGGTTTTTTTTTTTACATAAAAGAATACATATCTTTCTCTCTCTCTCCTTCTCTCTCTCTCTCTCTCTCTCTCTCTCTCTCTCTCTCTCTCTCTCTCTCTCTCTCTCGCTCTCTCTCTCTCTCTCTCCCTCTCTCTCTCCCCTTCTCTGTGTCCTACAGGGAAAAGGGGAAGGCGAGAGTTCCAAAGTGTCCATCACGTTCTTCCGTCTGTTCCGTGTGATGCGTCTGGGGAAGCTGCTGAGTAAAGGCGAGGGCATCCGCACGCTACTCTGGACCTTCGTCAAGTCTCTGCAGGTCAGCACACATCACATCACATCACACCACACCACATCACATCACATCACACCGCATCGCACCGCACCGCACCGCATCGCATCACATCACATCACATCACATCACATCACATCACATCACATCACATCACATCACATCACATCACATCACATCACATCACACCACACCACACCACACCACACCACACCACACCACACCACATCACATCACATCACATCACATCACATAGGTTTTGTAATGTAATTCAAAAGGGCTTTTTTTGTCAATCTCAATTTAAGAAGCCCCAATTTTGGGGGCAAAGTGGTTGATGCCCTAAGCACTCTGCGTACTCTGCTCATGTTGAGCTGCGGCCCTGATTTCATGTCACATCATGTCCCGTCATGTCCCAGATTACACCGCGCCGCTCGCGTCCCCTCTAGAAGGGACACTTGTCACTCAGCGTTTTTTAGTATGTGGCAGCTCAGCGCAGTCCAAATTTAGGAGGTGGACCTCGGGCAGCTCTCTCTCTCTCTCTGTCTCTCTCTCTCTCTGTCTCTCTCATTTTCTCTCTCCCTCTCTCTCTCTCTCTCTGTCTGTCTCTCTCTCTCTCTCTCTCTCTCTCTCTCTCTCTCTCTCTCTCTCTCTCTCTCATTCTCTCTCTCCCTCTCTCTCTCTCTGTCTGTCTGTTCTGTTTGTCTGTCTGTTTATCTGTCTCTCTCTCTCTCACTCTTTCTCTCATTCTCTCTCTTTCTCTCTGTTTCATTCTCAATTTCATACCCCCTCCCCTCTTTCTCTTTCTCACGTTTTACCCCCCCCCCCCCTCCTCTCATTCACTCCCCCCCCACTCTCACCTCACTTTCTCTCTTTTTTGATCCTGAGATAAGATGAAAAGTTGATTAAGGTCAGTGAAGCCAGAAAGCCAGAGAGAGGGAGTGCTGTGAAACTAAGATAGTGAAGTTGACTTCAGGGCTGGCCTAGGGCAAAAAAACAGGCCGGGCATTTTTCGTCAAGGGGCACAGTAGCCTACAGTAAGTTTTGCAGCTAAAGATGTCTATTTCTGGAAATTCAAAATAGCGGACATGGTCATGGACAAGATCCACCTTTTCATGTACTGGTATTTAAAGTGTAATTTTCCCAGTAATAATGAATACATAGATTTCCATGGAGGTCATAAGTATTCGTCAAAAAGGGAACATTCGTGAATGTTGAAAGCATGAAGTCTGAAAAGAAACTGCTAAAAATAGTGCACAGTGCACTTATAATGTTATCTCTGTAAGTTTGCTTAAATTTTCTTTTTGTTTTCTTGTGCAGGCCTTGCCCTATGTCGGTCTGCTGATCGCCATGATTTTCTTCATCTATGCTGTAATCGGCATGCAGGTACAGTAGGCATTTGCTCTACTCTTCATCACTGTCCCCAATTCTTATCAATTTCATCATTTCCAACATTCATTATTTATGCATCCCTTTTAACCTCTTTTTGTCTCTGTCATCTTACTCATCATGTGTATCATCATTGCAGACTTTTGGCAAGATTGCTGTAGATGACAATACCAACATCAACCGCAACAACAACTTCCAGCAGTTCTTCATGGCTGTCCTGATACTCTTCAGGTGAGAGACATGCATTCATCACCATCACCATCACCATCACCATCACCATCACCATCACCATCACCATGCATTGGTAGTGTGAGGGATGAGAGATGCATTGGTAGTGTGAGGGATGAGAGATGCATTGGTTGTGAAGTGAATGTATACAATTATTGTGTGCACATACATTAAACTCTCTCTCTCTCTCTCTCTGTCTGTCTCTCGATCTCTCTCTCCCGCCTCTCTCCATCTCTCTCTCTCTCTCTCTCTCTCTCTCTCTCTCTCTCTCTCTCTCTCTCTCTCTCTCTCCCATATCTCTCTCTGTCTGTCTGTTTCTCTCTCTCTTCATCTCTGTCCATCTCCATCTCTCACTCTCTCTCTCCATCTCTCTATCTCTCTCCCTCCCTCCCTCCCCCTCCACCCAGGTGTGCTACAGGAGAACAGTGGCAGGAGATCATGTTGGCCGCGTTGCCAGGTCAGCGCTGCGACCCCGAGTCTGAGTTCGGTCCTGGTGAGGAGTTCACGTGTGGCAGTAACCTGGCCTACCTCTACTTCATCAGCTTCTTCATGCTCTGCTCTTTCCTGGTGAGTAGTACCTCTACTTCATCAGCTTCTTCATGCTCTGCTCTTTCCTGGTGAGTAGTACCTCTACTTCAGGGATGTCAAAACTCAGGCGTCATTTTATTTGTCCCACAAGATCATTCTAAGTACAGTATGTATTTCAGTTGGCCCACAGGAATACAGTATGAGGCGTCCAGGGCAGTGCAATATCTCACATTCACTGAATTATTTTTTACAGATTATCAACTTGTTCATTGCCGTCATCATGGACAACTTTGAGTACCTGACCAGGGACTGGACCGTGCTGGGGACCCACCACCTGGACGAGTTCAAGAGGGTCTGGTCCGACTACGACCCAGAAGCCTCGTAAGAGTTACTTCCAGTCACTCGCATGAGCAGTATTCCTTATCCCATTGATGCCTAAGGCACCTGCCAAAAAGGGTGCTGAATGCCTAAGCCCTTTTTAAGACAAGCTGCCCTCAGCCTATAAAAACCGAAATATCTCAGCCTCTGAAGCACATAAAATCATGCAATAAGTTGCATTTAAATGCTAAAACCCTCATCTTCCAGTCACTCGCATGAGCAGTATTCCTTAAATAAAAACAAAGCAGCAGCCAAGAGTCATATTTGTCTGCAGGTGCTACCATACATACTGGGCATGATATGGTATTTGTTGTCTGCTGCTTTCATATGGGTTGTCTCCTTCTAGTAACACAATAAATAATCAGGGAGTTTCATTGTTGATGAAACCCCATTCGTTGTTACATTGAGTGCATGTAAAGTCAGTCACACTGTAGCCTACTGTGTATAGCAGAGGTTCCCAACCTTTTTCAACTTGGGGCCCACTCGAAATTGTCAAAAATGTTTGGGGCCCACCTCTGACCCAATTAAGAATAAAACTTAAATAAATCAACAGCAACACACACCAAAATATGATTATCATTTTTGGAAAATTATTTCAAGGCCCACTTGGAATACCTTCAGGGCCCACCAGAGCCCTGGCCCATAAGTTGGGAACCACTGGTGTATAGTAATGGCAGTCACTGCTCTGTCTATGATGAAACCAGACCCTCCTCTTCTGACTATAGAGTATGTAGTGGTCCTTCTCAATGGGGGCTCTACAGGCAGCCATTGGGGGGCGCTGAGAGGCCCGGAGGCAGTGCTTAGTTGCCAGGGGGTTGTTGGTAGGCTTATGATGAGGTCCAGGAGGCGTTGGGGGGCGTATGATGAGGTCCAGGAGGCGTTGGGAGGCTTATGATGAGGTCAAGGAGGCGTTGGGAGGCTTATGATGAAGTCAAGCAGGCGTTGGGAGGCTTATGAATGATGAGGTCCAGGGGGCATTTGTTCAAAAAGGTTGAGAACCGCTGGTATATACTAATATTACTGTGTGCTGTTCCCTGCAGGGGTCGAATAAAACACCTGGACGTGGTGACTTTGCTGCGACGCATCCAGCCTCCGCTCGGCTTCGGCAAACTCTGCCCTCACCGAGTGGCCTGCAAGGTACAGCAACCCGCCTCACTCACTAGTACAGGGGTCCCCAAACTTTTTTCTCCGGGGGCCACATTATTGTTCCTGACTGTGATCAGGGGCCGGGATCAATC
>NC_085866.1:5272088-5287088 GCF_034702125.1 Engraulis encrasicolus
CTTTGTTGAAATGGCAATTAAACTCTTGAACTTGAACTTGAACTTGAACTTGAGCTGGAAATGTCTTGTTTCTAAGGTGAGGAAGTGACTGCTGGAAAGTTCTACGCCAGCTTCCTGATCCAGGACTACTTCAAGAAGTTCCGCAAGAGGAAGGAGAAGGAGAGGAAGAAGAAGGGCAAAGACAAGTCTGCCTCACTACAGGTGACATACACACACGCACACGCACGCACGCATGCACGCACGCACGCACACACACACACACACACACACAACCTTCGGCATTGCTCAGGCCACGACATACACACACGCACACGCAGGCACGCACGCACGCACGCAGGCACGTACTCACGCGCGCGCACACACACACACACACACACACACACACACACACACACACACACACACACACACACACACACACACACACACAGACACACAACCTTCTTTGGATGTGGGATTATGTGTTAGTTACTACTGAGTTGAATTTGCATCATGTTATGTGAGAGCCCACTTTAGAGCCTTAAGCCATCAGTAGCTTTGCTAATGAACCAGCTGTCCAATAAAGATAATTGGCAACAGAGGGGAAATGTACAGTCATTATCTTTGTGCATGTTGTACAAAACTGCCAACTGTGCTAAAAATCATTTTACAACAACTATCTTAGGATTTAATACTAAACCTCCCCCAACGCAGCTTAGATGTGAATCTATTTCACAGCATCAGTGCACAGTGTAGGAAATTTGCCATTCATTTTATGATTATTCTGTTTCACAGTCCGGCTATCTGGCACCCCTGCCAAGATGTGATTTTTTTAAAAGCAATTACCTCAGGTTATATTTAAAGATCATAGATCCACCACTGGCTGGTGCTGTGCAGAAACATAGTATGCAAATTTAAATTTAAATTTACCCTGGTGTAGAGTAAAGAAATATGGCAACCCTTTTAACCATGCTGTGTGTGTGTGTGTGCGTGTGTGCGTGCGTGTGTGTGTGTGTGCGTGTGTGTGTGTGCGTGTGTGTGTGCGTGTGCCTTCATGTGTGTGTGTTGTCTCCAGGCTGGTCTGCGTACGCTGCAGGATCTGGCCCCTGAGATGCGCATGGCGATGGGCATGGACGAGGAGGGAGGAGAAGGATACGACGGCGAGACCACCGAGGACGAAGGAGAATTCTTCAGGGTGAGTTATGAGGGAGGGAGGGAGGGAGGGAGGGAGAGAGTTATGAGGGAGGGAGGGAGAGCGAGAGGGATTAAAGAATGGAAGAGTGAGTGAGTGAGTGAGTGAGTGAGTGAGTGAGTGAGTGAGTGAGTGAGTGAGTGAGTGAGTGAGTGAAAAACAGAAAGGTGAGTGACTGAATAAGTAAATGAATGAGTGAGTGAATCAGTCAACCAGGGAGTGAGCGAGAGAGAGAGAGAGAGAGTAAGAGAGAGACACACAGAGACAGAGACAGAGACAGAGAGGTTGAGTGATTGAGTGAGTGAATTATTGTGTGAGTGAGTGATTTAAGGAAAAGTAGTAGAGTGAGTGAGAGAGTGAGTGAGTGAGTGAGTGATTAAAGAATGAAAGAGTGAGTGAGTGAATGAGTAAATTAATTTGTGAGTGAATATGCGAACCAGTGAGAGAGAGAGAGAGAGAGAGAGAGAGAGAGAGAGAGAGAGAGAGAGAGAGAGAGAGAGAGAGAGAGAGAGAGAGAGAGACAGAGAGAGAGAGAGAGAGAGAGAGAGAGAGAGAGAAAATGTTGTTGTTTATCCTGAACAACTAGGTAATTACTTGGTGATATCAGATCCTGCATATCAAGGGGAGGTGTAAAATAAGCTTATTTCCAAAAATGGGACAGTATCACTTTAACTCTAGTGGGTTGCATGTCCTCCCTTCTCTTGACATGCAACCCACTAGAGTTAAAGTGATACTGTCCCATTTTTGGAAATAAGCTTATTTTACACCTCCCCTTGAGTGAAATAATAGGGTTTTACTGTTCTCCTGTACTTTCAACCGTTCTCTGGGTATGGCAGTGCAAATTTTACCTCCATGCTAGCAGTTAACATTTAGCCCAATGAGACCAGCTCGCGGCTAACTGGTCTCATAGGACTCAATGTTAACTGTTAGCTTGGAGGTGAAATGTGCACTGCCATAACTAGAAAACGGTTGGAAGTACAGGAGAACGGTAAAAGCCTATTATTTAACCCAAGGGGAAGTGTAAAATAAGCTTATTTCCAAAAATGGGACAGTATCACAAGAATCACGGCCGGGAGTGTGGCTTTTCTACTCAATATGAACTTTACTGTTCGCTCGCCTTGCACACAAAGGACACTGTAAAAACTGGAACTCCTATGCACAGCCAGGTTCCAGGTGCTGGTGAAGTGCAGTCATCAGTAATCCATAGTAAAGAAGAAGGATCACCGCACACTGGTGGACTTAGTTTTGCTGTTTTTTCATTTAGATAAACAATGCGTTTCGCATTGCGCTTTGTCAGGTTCACTTTGTCATTCGCATACCTCCCACAGGTGAAATAGGTGATTGATAGGTGATATCACCTATTTCACCTGTGGGAGGTATGGGAATGACAAAGTGAACCTGACGAAGCGCAATGCGAAACGCGTTGTTCACCTAAATAAAAAACAGCAAAACTAAGTCCGCCAGTGTGCTTTGATCCTTCTTCTTTACTATGGACGGAGATTGTAAAAACATTTGGGAGTTGAGCGCACTTTCTGAAAAAAAGACTGTCCTCTCTTCCCTTCTCCACAGAGTGACAGTGTCTTCAGCGACGCCCCCATGACCCCCACCCCGGGCAGCACTCCCCTGCCCAACATGTTCGACGAGACGGCCGTGTCCATGGAGGGGCTGCCCCGCATGGCCAAGATGCCCCCCGGGGGCGCCCGCATGATCGAGGAGGCCTTCGCGGAGGTGGAGTCCAGGCCCGTCTCCTCCATGTCCATGGGCGACGAGGTGGTCATTGAGCAGCCGCAGAGATCCGTACCACTCATCAGGTGGGTCGCCACGCCAGCACTTTCTTATATTAACACACATAAACATACAGTTGTATGAACAACATCACAAAATCACACACATACACTTGCATACATACCTTTTTACAGACAAGAAAGCTCCAGCACACTGTTCACACTGTTCACAGTCCCACCTGCGACGTTTCGGTCTATTGACCTTCTTCAAGCAGAATTGCTCCCTATCTTACTCCATGGCTGAGTTGCCCTTGAGCAAGGCACTTAACCCTACACTGCTCCGGGGACTGTAACCAATACACCCTGTATTTACAAGTAAAATTGTACTGTGCGTCGCTCTGGATAAAATTGTCAGCGAAGTGTAAATGTCCATGGGCGACGAGGTGGTCATTGAGCAGCCGCAGAGATCCGTGCCACTCATCAGGTGGGTCGCCATGCGAGAACTTTCTTAGAGCAGTGTTTCCAGGGCCGGATTAACGCACAGGCTAGATATGGCTGAAGCCTAGCGGCCCCCACCTGCCAGGGGGCCCTTAATTGGCCAAAAGTACAAAATAGCAGAATTATGGCAAGATGTAATATTAAAGATTATTTTTTTAAATCTTGTTAATACTCTCCACAATTGTCAGACATATTATCTTCAATTCCTCGTAATTATGACACTGTCTATGTAATTTTTTTTGCAAAATATGCCTTCCAGGGGGCCCCACAGCAACCTGTAGCCTAGGAGCCCCAGGCCGTCTTAATCCTTCTCTGAGTGTTTCTCAATCTTTTCTCTCTTGTGTACCCACTAAAAGCCTGTTTGTTGTACCATGAGTACCCCCTCACTCATGCTCTACAGTATATCTCCCTTCTCGCCCAACGTGACTATGCGCTCCATTGTTTTTTATTGATGTTTTTCCATGTACCCCCTGAAATACGCTTGCGCACCCCTAGGGGTACACGACGTACCCCTGGCTGGGAATCACTGCCTTAGAGACAAGAAAGCTCCCGCACACATTTGCAACGTTTACTTGCTGCGACGTTTCGGTCAATTGACCGGGTGTCGGGTCTAGACACCCGATGGCTCTAAATTAACGTTTGGTTTTTCATCACCAGGCAAAATGGCTAGTAGATACTGATCTCAATAGCCAAACACACACACTCGATAATGGGTCAAAGTGGCTAGTAAATTGGTATTTTCCACCAGCGAATCTGATATTTTACCAGCATTTGGCCTTTCGGCTGGTGTTACCGTAATTCAGTAGCCTGGGCGAATAGCCGTCTGTTGACTCTGTCAATCAGTCTGGCAAAAGCCATGAAGAATCCGTCTCCGTGGACGATGGGAGATGGTCTGATCTTACTCTATAATTTAAATTAATTGAAGTTCCAAACTCAAATCAAAACCCATATTGTGCTCCACTAGCATGCCTGTTACGTTATAGCGTCGCAAAAGCATACAAATAACAAAACGAAAGTGTGAATATAGTTACCTTAACCAATCAGTAACGGAGCTCGCGGGTGAGTTCTACGTCACCACTGTCAACTGTTTGCTGATTGGCTAAACACTGAGAGAACCGAGCTCGAGGCTTTTGCCAGGCGATGTGCGGAGCCAAAATCTTTGGGTGGAGTACATGGATGGCGTCGCCAGGCTAGTAATTCAGAGCCCTGAATGCAAATTAATGTAATCTTTTTTCCCATCTTTGACAGGATGGAGGCGGTGGACTCCCCAGCCCCGATCCCGAGCCCCACCCCAGAGATCCCCCCCTGCTCCCCCATGCCCATGTCCCCCACCCCGGAGCCCACCCTCCCTCCCGCCGCCCCGACCCCAGAGCCCCTCGCCCCCGGGGGAGGGGTGTCCTACCCACCGCAGCCTCAGCCCGTGGCCCAGCCACCACCACAGCCAGTGGTCCAGTCTCCACCGCAGGTAGCTGTGCAGTCCCCACCGCAGGTCGTCGCCCAGTCTCCTCCACAGGCAGCCGTGGCACAGCCGCCCCCTCAGCAATACGTGCAGCCTGAAGCAGTACCACAGCCTGTACCCCAGCAGCAGTATGTCCAGGCCCCGGTACAACAATACGCACAGCCCCCTGTTCAGCAATACGCCCAGGCCCCCCCAGGCCAACAATATGTGCAGGCCCCCCCAGCCCAGCAGTACGCCCAACCCCCAGCTGCCCAGCCCTACGGCCAACCTCTGCCTCCAGGCATGGCTCAGCTCCAGCCACAGCAGTACATCCCAGACGACGCACAGAGCATCGCATCAGACGGGTAAGCAGGAGAGATGCGGAGAGAGACATACTGTACCGACAGGCTGTGTGTGTGTGTGTTTGTGTGTGTGTGTGTGTGTGTCTGTGTGTGTGTGTGTGTGTGTGTGTGTCTGTGTCTGTGTCTGTGTCTGTGTCTGTGTGTGTGTGTGTCTGTGTGTCTGTGTGTGTCTGTGTGTGTGTGTGTGTGTGTGTGTGTGTGTGTGTGTCTGTGTGAGTGAGAGTGAGAGAGAGAGAAAGAGAAAGAGAAATAGTGACGTATTTTAAGTCATGTGAAGTGGACAATACTGGTCAGTGTGGTAACACACAAACCAGATCAATGTTGCTTACGGATGCTGAAATCTGAGACTAAATGATGAGACACCGCTGCGTCCTGTCTAGTTATGCAAATTATTGATTAATTCATTAATTGTTAGTTGATGGACCTTATCGATTAATTGTTAAATAGCGTTCCCCCCCCACATCTCAGTGTTCGCCAAAACTACTAAATCTACATTTTTAAATTAAAAATTAGATAACATTCTACATTTTAACTAATTTCTATTTCTATCCAGGTCATGGACCCCAGCTGACTCCCCTCAGCCCCCGGTCAGCATGGGTGGCGCTCCCCCTGGCTCTCAGACCATGCCGGGTAACGGCTACCACCCCAACGGCTACCCTGTCAACGGCTACAACGGTAACGGCTACCCCGTCAATGGCAGCGGCTACCCCGTCAATGGCAACGGCTATGGCAACGGCAATGGCTACGCTAGCAACGCCTCCAGCGTCTACAGTGCTAACGGCTCCAATGGCAACGCGTTCAACAGCTTCCTGTCACGACGACGGCTACCTCAGACACCAGGAGGTAAGTCAGACATCAGTCAGGTGGAATGACATCACATCCTGTTTGATCTGGTTTCTGTGTCCTCTTCCTGTCGTTTTCCCGCTCTTGTTTCTGCACCACCTTCCAGGTGTAGTGACATCATTAGTGTCGTTGCCCAATTGGACGGTTTTCTGCCCAATTGCGTTGCTTAGGAAGGCCGTCTGCGGTTAGAAGTGGGCAAAAAGCGCATTTGGGCGGGTTTTTCTGAACATTTATGGAAACATGAGAAAGTGCATGAGAATGGTAAACCCCTACTATTTAACTCAAGGGAAGGTGTAAAATAAGCTTATTTCCAAAAATGGGACAGTATCACTTTAAGTGTTTCCAGTCGGGTTTTGTGCTTTTTTTTGGGCTGGCAATCAGCAGTCTCATCTGGCAACCCTGTACACCACACTCACTCGGCCATCTTTTAAAACTTTGGAACTGTATGTGTCTTTTTGTATGCTTCCTCATTTTGCTACGAGTTCATTTCGACCTCTTTTCAGTTTCTGCCTTTAGTCTTTCTTAATGGTAGGTCACATTCTGCAAATGTAGTAACTCTGAATCGCCATTTTATTTATTTACTTCCTTAATCTTTTGTTTAATCTGTTAAAAACTTTTCAGGTGCATTACAATTGAATCTTAAGTTCTGGTGAAATGAAGCATGATGATAAATGTTTGATTTCAATTCTCCTTCAGGCCGCAAGCCCTCCTTTAACGTCCAGTGTCTGAGGAGTCGCACGGTGGATGACGATCTGCCCCCTTCAGCCACCTACCAGCAGAACACACGCCTTCGACCACAGCTCAGTCAGGTGCTGACCACTTCCTTTTTAGGAAACTTTAATAGGTTTTCACAATTATACAAACAGCAAAGGGGGGTTAGGTGTCCCGGGCCTAGGTAGAAAGGGGCCCCAGGGCGGCCTGCCTGTAGGGCGGGTACGACTAGCGTCTTTATGCCCGGGCTGTAATAACTCTCCTATGTGTGCCCCTGTAGGGCGGGTACCTATAATCACTCTCCTACTGTGTGTGTGCCCCTGTAGGGTGGGTACGACTGGCGTCTTTATAACCAGCCTGTACTAACTCTCCTATTTGTGCCCCTGTATGACTGGCCTGTACTAACTCCTCTATGTGTGCCCCTGTAGGGCGGGTACGACTAGCGTCTTCATGCCCAGCCTGTAATAACTATCCTCTATGTGTCCCTGTATGACTGGCGTCTTTATAACCAGCCTGTAATAACTCTCCTAAGTGTGCCCCTGTAGGGCGGGTACGACTGGCCTGTACTAACTCTCCTATGTGTGCCCCTGTTTGCCTGTACTAACTGTCCTATGTGTGCCCCTGTAGGGCGGGTACGACTGGCGTCCGGACAGCGCGGCGTCCAGCGGCTCGTCGGCCTCGTGGGCCACGGGTAATGAGCAGCGCCGCGGCCGCCTGCTCTATGCCCCCCTGATCCTGGTGGACGAGGCCCGGGGCACCACCCAGACCGTCTGGAACCCAGACGCCACCGGCAGCGCCAGCCTGCCCGCCACGGCCCGTGCCGGCTGGAGGACAGGCACCCCCGCCGCCATCACGCAGGGGCCCGGCGCCGCCCCGCGCGCCTACAGCACCCTCCGGGCACCGCCCAGCGAGGGCTTCGTCGAGAAGGGCAGTGCGGACAACCTGGTGGAGTCGGTACGTAGTGTGCCAACGGGAGCGTGTCTATGGTGGAGAGAACGTGTCTATGTTCCCGCAGCCCATTGGTCCCACTTCACTAAGACTTTTAACACAATTGTTTAGGCCCATTGGTCCCACATCACTAAGACTTTTAACATAATTGTTTAGGCCCATTGGTCCCACATCACTAAGACTTTTAACAAACCACCCGTGACTGTGTTAGCCGGAAGAACCTGCTGACAGCCACGCTGTCGTCATGGTTCGTGGAGAAAAACCTAGTATTTTGCAGTTCGCATTGCGAACCAACTTTCTGGTGAACACGACGGCCGGTTCGCAATTAGGTGCGGGAACGGGCACCGGCAGGGTTCTCAGTCGGCCTGAATGCACTATTTGTGCAGCGGGCCTATTCACTCTTTGCTGAAAATACTCGACTACATCATATCAACATTGCTATGACATTACCGAGAGCCTTAAGTAACAGATTAAGACATAGCCATTAAAATTTTGGTGACAGTAGTAAGGTTATAACATAGGCTCTGCTCAAAGGGGCTAACCACTTACCAATGTAAGATCCACCAACGTAATAAATTCCCACCAAGGTAACTTCATTAAATAATGTGTAGTTCAGACGTAATAGCCCGGCAAACATAATAATTTCCTGCCGACATTAAAAAGAGAGTTGCCTTATTATGTTAGCAGGAAATGATTACATTGGCAAGAAGGCTGCCAGTTTTACACGGCGGCATCACATATTTGACCACTAGCTTCCCAACGAAGCTCCCCTGTCTAAGGGTCTAAACCACAGCCTCCATGACGTTTCGATTCAATATCGATATCTTATTATTGGATGAGATTTGATTGTTTTCGATACTTCAGAATGCTCCACGATACGATACAATATGTTTCGATTTGACTTTTTTTCAATTACTTTTCCACTTCTATTATGTTATGGAGCTAGGGCTTTGGGCAGGGTCCAGTGATTCGATTATTTTCTATACTTAAGAATGCCCCACGATACCATACGATGCGATTCGATTCAATCGTCAGATGACATCGCGATATATCAATACATTTCGATTATTACTTACAGCCCTACTCTGTCTGTCTCTTGCAGATTCTTCTTAACGAGGGCCTGGGCCTGTACGCCAAGGACCCAAAGTTTGTGAACTTTGCCAAGCGCGAGATCGCAGAGGCGTGTCACATGACCGTGGACGAGATGGAGAACGCGGCGACCGACCTGCTGACCCGCGGCCGCACCGGACAGACGCTACGCTTCGAGGAAGAGCTAGCCGACGAGATGAACTGTGTCATCACCTACTGAGACGTTGGGAACTGGTGCAGATAAGGAGAACTCACTACAGTCAGAGAGTGCGCCGTGCACATCAGTAGCACAGGTGCTGGACAAAACAGAAGAGAACTGAAAGGAAAAGATGAAGGTCCGCACTGCAGCACTGTTCGATGCCTCCAAATAAACTTTATATTTGGGAGCATCAAACAGTGTTTCGGACCTTCATCTTTTCCTTTCAGAGGATGGGGAGAACTCACCAGGAAACTGAACTGATGAACTTGGCATTTGTGCAATCACTCTGTGAAGGAGAAAGACTCTCAGATGCTCTGGTTCAACAAGAGGCAATGGTATTGCTTGGTAATGGCATTGCTTCCACTCTGCTGATGAACAGTGCATATTGGGGAAAAGCTTCACTGATCTTTATTTTAAAAAAATAACATTTGGAAAGCTTAGAATGAACATCAGGGGGGAAAAAAGACAAAACATCTTTTCCAGTGCGCAATGTTTTCGTGCTCCACAATGATGAATCCATGTTCTAATGTTGGGCTCCTGCTGTAATTTTTGGGAACGTGTCCTGGGGAAAGACAGGTTGTGCAAAGGGGTTGGTAAGCAGTCTGGTGGAGGGAGGAGGAGTCTTAATACAACACTACGAATCACCTCTTTTGTCCGCCCCACATGAAATAGCCTTTAAAGATATCCTCATGCCATATTATGCATTCTGCAGTAGCCACGGCACTGTAGTTCATACACTTAAAACAGATATCAGTACATTGTAGTGGACTGTAGTGGCCTGACTTGTGAATATTAAGGAAAGGGCATCAGGTTAAAAGGAGTGAAGACTGAGGAAAGTGGTGAGTAACTTTGATTCAAAATGGGAGTGTCGAAGATGCAATTCAATGATACAAAACACGTAAACTGATTTTTTTAAAAGCTAATTTAGTTGACTACATCTTTTATATTACTGCAATGTAGCAAAACTCTGAGACTTGCTTGAACTTAAAAACACGGGTATACTCTTGATAAGTTAACAGGGAACAGTGGTGTAGATAATGTAAATGATTTACTGAATGTTTTTACTGAAAGTTTTACACTGTTTCTGTGGTGTTGTATTGCTCTGTTCTATTTCCCATTTTTGTACACCCCAACACAGCTGCCCTACTCTCAGTCCCTCCCACTACAACTCTCTTTTATATACTCCTGTGCAAATGGGCAACCTCATCCTTTAGGTTTACCCCGACTATTCAGACAGACATACACTATGGAAATCGGATCATGTGTAAACTTCCTATTGTGAATACTGCATATGAACATCTCAATATCCTTATATGTTGTGTCAGAATAATGAAAAAGTAAATGAGATTAGGTGTAATATCAGGATGGTATGATGTATTTTTGTTTGTGTGGGTTTTTCTGAGGGAGGAGGAAGTATGATCAACTGTAGGTCAGGTTTGTCATTGTGATTGTATCATGTGTGTGTAATAAAGTTTTCTTTTTCTGACGATCTTGCCACTAATTTAATTCTTAGATATTACTCCATATTTTTCCATACAGAATAATACCTCGTCTTAGCCAAGATGTGTAAAGATGTGTAAATTTCTCAGATATCTGCTGTAGATGGAAATCACTTTCAGGACTATGGAGGAGAACGCTGCGGTGTGTGTGTGTGTCTGTGTATGTGTGTGTATGCGTATGTATGTCTGTGTGTGTGTGCGCCTATGCGTATGTGTGTGGGTGTGTGTGTGTGCGTGTGTGTGTATGCGTATGTATGTCTGTGTGTGTGTGCACCTATGCGTATGTGTGTGGGTGTGTGTGTGTGCGTTTTTGTGTGTGTGTATGCGTATGTATGTCTGTGTGTGTGTGCGCCTATGCGTATGTGTGTGGGTGTGTGTGCCTGTTGAGGAGATTACTGATGTGAATACTCTTTAATTAGCACCTCATGGAGGCAGACCCCCTGCCAACCAGCGTTTACCATGGCAACACAGCCCCCACCCGCCAACCAGTATTTACCATGGCAACACAGCACTCCCCGCCAACCAGCGTTTACCATGGCAACACAGTGGGTGGATGGGTGGATGGGATGGCAGAGACAGGTGGGCACTCCTCTGTCCCTCTTATGGGGCTCCTTACTGTACTGTACTGTATGTGTCAGCAGACGGCAGGTTAACTACCTAAAACTGTGGGCATGACTCATAACAAGAGTTTGTGTCGGAGGAGGTGGACGCTAGTTGCAGGCACAGGTAAGGGGTGCTGTAGCCTGGCTCTTACTGCAGACGGGGTTGCCTTGCCGGCGGGCTATTCACTAGTTCCTGAGAACACTCAGCTACATCATAACAACATTGCTATGACAGTACAGAGAGCCTTAAGAAACAGATTAAGACAGCCATTATGATTTTGGTGACAGTAAGGTTATAAGATAGGCTCTGCGCTAAAGGGGTTAAGAAATAAAATTTAAGAGCCACTGAGCTGTTGTGTATGCCTTGCTGGCCATATGACCGTAAAAGACATGCTTCCATATCAGGGGAGCGTGTCTATGTTCCCACAGCCCATTGGTCCCACAGCCCATTGGTCCCACATCACTAAGATTTTTAACATTATTTTTAGGCCTATCTGCTCTCTTAGTTTACTTGGAAATGTGGGAACATGGAGTTGTAGAGCATAGGGCTTATATTTGAATAATTTCTTAAAACTGGGGGAACATGGAGCAGCAGGAATAAGCTGGGACCATTTGGGCTGTGGGACCAATGGGCTGTGGGAACATAGAGCTGACCCCCATATCAGACACATAACAGGTGCAGTATGCCTATTAACCCCTTAGCGCAGCGCTATGGCTCTATGTAACGTCATAGCATTGTTGTTATGATGTAGGTAAGCATTTTCAGCAAGTAAATAGGGTCGCCGGCGCCCCCATCTGCAGTAAGAGGCTACTAGGCCATAGTAACTTAAGGTATGACATGGTAATTGTTCAGAGCTCTGTGGTACAGTAAGTACAATCCAGTTAATGCCTGTAAGCAAAATGAGTAGACAATAACTGCAACCACAACACAATTTGGCAGAGTGAAAGTGAGGAATTACAGAAGGAGAAATGGTGTTGATTAGGAGCTGATGTGTGAATCTCTTCCCGCACTCGTGAGGCTGGAGATCCTCACATGACCAGCTATTTCTGTATGAGTCAGCTGATTATTGGTGAAATGTGCGGTGTTAATATCAGGTGATGAGTGTTATCTTATGGGTGATGAATATAATGTGTGTGACCCTTTATGCAAAAAGCATAAAGGGAAGTGGGGGGAAGTTTGAACTCTTTTAAAACCCTGATGAAGGCCAATGTTTGGCCGAAACATGTTGGCAAATTTTAATGTTCAAATATGAACTAGCTACATTTAATTAAAAGCTTTTTAATGAAGACGAAGAGTGCCTTGGATTTCATCATACATCTCTAAGTTACGTCTAACCAAAGAGCACCTTCGCACTACAAAACAGACCGCCGAAGCCCTCTGACCTACGCCTTTGTTTGAGTCAGCTGATTATTGGTGAATGCGTGGTGTTAATATCAGGTGAGTGTTTTCTTATGGGTGATGAATATGATGTGTGTGACTCTGGTTGTAATGGTGAGTGAGTTGCTACATACTGTACGTAGATCAGGAGTAAAGGAAAGCTTGGAGTAGAGAGTAGAGTAGTGTAATATTAACTAATCCTGGGGGAATGAAGGTGTCAGGCAGCGGATAGATCCACAGTACAGGACAATGCACAGGACAGTATCAGGGAAGCTGACGGGGTGGGGGGTGCGAGTGCAAAGGGGTCAGTTGTCTCGGGCCCAGGGAGACGAGGGGCCCAGGATTGGGTCCTCATTACATTACATCATGCACATTATTGCACAGCATATTAAAGGGACACTGTGTGAGATTTTTAGTTGTTTATTTCCAGAATTCATGCTTCCCATTCATTAATGTTACCTTTTTCATGAATACTTACCACCACCATAAAAATATTCATTATGACTGAAAAAATTGCACTTTTCTTACATGAAACCTTTAAATATAATGATCACACATGAAATTGGCCTAATGCGTGCAATGACCACAAATAGGCTACTGTTTCCAAAATACAGTGTTTTAGTATTCAGGCTATTTGCCAATGTTCAATGTAGCCTGCCTAGTGCCTACTATTTCAGTGAGCTCGGGAAAAAACGCCCAAACACCCAGTTACATAATAACATCTGTTTTAAGTGTGATTTGGTGGATGGCTATTACCACATTAATCTGCACTCTTCCATTCCATCCATTCCCCGGGTACTTTCCAGTGAATTAGTAGGCCTATACTGATTTATATGGCCTATGTGCGCAACGCGGGGCACAATTTTCCAGGAAATTCAATCATAATTGATACATAATAAAGCGCGACTGATGTCAAAGTACCGAACCAACCACAGAGAGCCGAACTCGATTGGCCAATCACTGGCCTGTTGTTACCCGCAGAGATCCAATAAAGTGCAGTTCAGTTCAGTCCTATCATGTACACCAGAGAAGTGTACACACCGATTTAAAACTGGCCGCGGATGCGCGCATGTGCAAGAATGTGTTCAATAATATTAAGTAGGCATACAGTTTTGGCAGCGCACTATTTCTGATTAAGACTAGGTTTATTTGTATTGTGACTTAGCAATGCACCTGTCCTTCCAGTGCAAATAAAGCTCATCCTTTGCCTCACGCAACAGTAGCCTACAACATGCAACTCTCTCTGTGCAGGATGCACCAAACAACCCTGAGTATTACATAATTTGACCCAAACTTAAGTTTAATCTGTAACTGCAGGCTGGTGTGGTGCTCTCCATCCCTCACCACCTCACGCCCTCCCTCCCCCAAGGGGGGTAGCAGCGTCCCGGGCTGTTCCGGATGTCACGCCTACCTCCCTCCACTCCTGTGATCCTCTTATCTACTCGAGGGCGGCTAAGATGGATACCGTAAACCAGGTAGGCTTGTCTAAACGCCATTTCGATATTTATTCTTTGATTGCAAGA
The DNA here is from genome assembly GCF_034702125.1 of Engraulis encrasicolus. Lineage (NCBI taxonomy): Eukaryota > Metazoa > Chordata > Actinopteri > Clupeiformes > Engraulidae > Engraulis > Engraulis encrasicolus. The sequence goes on from NC_085866.1 coordinate 5,286,074, forward strand.
GTTTTTCCTCGTGTTTGTGCCTGCGCTCATCATCTCGCCTTGTTTCTACGCGGTAAAGGGAGACGCTTTGGGAGAATGTACTGTAGCAGGACTCTAATGAAGAGTCACAGAACTATAAACTCTTGTCATAAGCAGTCACCCGTGAGCTCTGCGGCTCTGAATTAGCTGCCCAGAAAGTACCGCATCACCAGTAGAGAAATGCGTACATCTCTGCTCTATAGGACGCACGTTATATGTCGTGTCTTGGGTGCACTTATTAAATATAAAGGAAGCTATTGCCCTCTGTGTACTGTACATGTGACAAACATGGAAAGCACTGTGGTGGCTACCTAGGTGGATGCAGCAAATCTTTCCAGGATGACCATTGGACAACATAGCCACAGATTTGCCTATAGCTCAGATTGCGAGTCTAGTGCAATCGTTAGTTGATATAAATTATTCAAACCCTGTAACAGAGATGTACACAATATAGGGCTGTTCGTCTGTAAACACACATCGGGGTGTGTTTCGAAAAATTCAGAACGTGGCACATCTCGCTGGGATTTGCGCGTAACGGTTTGTTTATATGGCACGGAACTTTTGGCTCACAGAGAACACGTTTTATATAGGCTACTTAGGTTAGGAAAAATGCGCGGATGTAGATGTCGCCTATACAGTGTTTCATTGCCCAGGAGACGGTGTGTGATGAGAGCACTAAAGCTGTCCACAACCATGTCCATCCCCTGGGTGCGTGATGCCCGAGAGCAGAGATGGACACAGCACAGCTCACCTCCAGTGTCGCATTAACGCATTAAGCCGCCCATGCTCACCTTCTGCGCAGGATATGTTGTTATTTTTAGTGGGGAAATTAATATATATATATATTTCATTTATTTGTACATTTGCTTCATTATGTATTTAATTATTTGCTCTCCGTCCGTGTAGTTGTGCCAAATATAGCCGTTTGTGGTACGTTACAGAGAAACTCAAGATAATCAGCTTTGTCTAATTCTAATATTGGCAAAGTCTCTCTCTC
>NC_085866.1:5289588-5304588 GCF_034702125.1 Engraulis encrasicolus
GTCACCATGGGGATTGTTTGAGCAGAACAGAGCATTATGGGTAGGAAAGCACCCGCGATGATGAGCTTGCACACCTGCTGTCTGTCTCATTTCCACCGCAGACACACCTCTCTCACCCCCCCCTCTCTCTCTCACACTCACTCTCTCACTCTCCTCTCTCTCTCTTTCTCTCTATCTCTCCCTGTCTCTCTCTCTCCCTGTCTCTCTCTTTCCCTCTCTCTCTCTCTCTCTCTCTCTCTCTCTCTCTCTCTCTCTCCCTCTCCCTCTCTCTCTCTCTATCTCTCCCCCCCCTCTCTCTCTCACTCTCACCCTCGCCATATTAACCACTTCTTTCTTGTGTATTTTAAGTTATGTCATGATGAAATGGAAACTACAACTTCCCTTATTTTATCCCGTAGTCTCATAATGCACATTGTTCTGCCAGTTGAAAACTGTAATAGTTATTGAAAAGACTTAACCACCATAGTGGTACACTACTACACTACTATGGCATTTCACAGAGCCTTAGTACACTACCTCAATGACTTGGTCATTGCCATTATGGTATTGCCAATGCATAACAGGGGTCATGTTGTAACTGAAGCCAAACAGCAGTGCCATTCAGCTCATAGATACTGTGGCCTAGCTTTAGTACCTCAGATCACTGCAAGAAAGTGACTTTGCACAAAACAGAAATAGAGGCATGTTTACCCCCAAACATTTTTGTCAATCGGAAGTAGGGAATCACCTTGTACGCTGAGCTTCTGAGCAACAACTCAGTCATAAGTCTGAATTTTCTGTTTGCATCAGTGATGATTGGGGGGGGGGTTGAGCTTTTAAAAAGCCTCTTACCCAGAACTATTGAACTATTTCATGATCTGTTCCTCGGAACAGCAATCATTCCTCCCTCTTTACCTTTTTTTAATGACGACACTATAATGTTAAAAAAATGCAGCCGTCAGCATTTTTATTCTACAAAGTCACTTTCCTACTCTTACTTTTATGCTGAGCTCTGAGGTACTAAAGCTAAATAGCCACAGTATCTATAAGCTGTATTACATTGCTGTTTGGCTAAATGTGGAGGCTGCAGACATTTTTCAGGACCACAGTCGGGGGCCTTCCAATTGGACGGTTGGTCACTCAATAGCAAATAAAGTACATAGCATTTTTTTTGTTGCAAAATTGCAATTCCGCATATAATAACATCTGAACAGTTACCTCTTGTGATTGCTAATACTGTATGTGCCGCACTACATGGAAGATATTTAGCGGTTCGTCACCCATTTATGTTATAGTATCTCATTTCATTTTGTTTGTTGTTGTTTTAAGCACGTTTAGTTCATAAAGGGTTTTCTTTTTGCAGTAGTATGTCAGCAACAGTGACAGTTAGACTTATCCATGCCATTTGAAGAAGTCACAGTTTAGAGTTTGAAAGCCTCTCACATTCCGTTGTATAAAACTGAAGTGTCGCTCAGTCTGTGGCGCGTGGGAGGAGGAGGATGGGCGGGATGAGCTAGGCTAGGAAACAAACATGTCACATTGTGGACACTCGGTTTGTAAATAATAGCCTGACTCTCTCCAGACCTGTGTAGTTCAGCACAGCTCCAATAGGGGGCGATCCATAAGCTCCACACACAGAGGTGAGGAACAGGCTAGGAAGAAGAAGGAGTCGCACACAGGCAATGGATGCAAGTCCGAGAAATTGTACTAGAAAGCTGGAAATAAAGAAAAGCCAAAGACAAAGTGGGTAACACCTGGGGAACACTGATGATGGGTTAGTGTCCCGAAACGTTTGTTTCCCACTTTGTCTTTATCTTTTCTTTAGTTTCTGCTTTCTAATACAATTTCTCGGACTTTGACCTGAATGTGACTCCTTCTTCTCCCTCCAGTCCTGAGTCACTCTTTTTGGAACAACGCACTTGGAGCGAAACTCTCCAAGAAAGACAGAGGCGCAGACGACAGCTCTACCGAGAACCAGGCCAGTAAATAAGGCTCCATTTTGGCCCCGTCGGTGACGGTGCCCACAAATCTGTCACTGCAGAGTGGTCATTGTTAGAGCCAGGAGGAGTGGCACACAGCCACGCTCACTCTGAAACTCTCCCATGAATAATCACATAGTGAGGAATAACTCAGCAAGAGGGGAAAAATGTCAGGCTGACATTTTGTGAAATGCCAGTGAATGTATTGCTGTAGCAGAGCACTGCGACTAAAGAGGGGGGATAAGTAGTTAAACACACACTGTAGTTCTCTATTAGCCTGGTCCTGACCATCCCATAATACTACCATTTCCATTTCGTATTCATGGTCTGGACTTTGTTTGATCTGACGTGATTGCAGGAAGCAGGAAGGACATTTTCGAAAAAATCAGGATTTAAGTTATAAGTTGTTGAACAAACATGTCTGACGTCTATCTATGCCGATGTAGGACCGTTTAACAGACATGTCTGACAGAACATCCTACCGTAGGATAAAATTACAATGTAGGACCGTTTGTCAGAATACCGGCGCAAATCCTACCGGTGAACATCGCTCCACAGAAGACAAGGTACCAGACGTAGTGCAGAGCCAAGTGTCTTGGCGGAAGTACGTAGGATGGCGCGCGAGGCTAGTTCTCTATGGGACTCCAAGCTATTTGGGAGTATGACAAAGTCAGTGAAAGAGCAATATAATATCACAGAGTAGTGAACAGAAGACTTTCCATTATAATTTTGAGATAAGAATTTATTGAACATGGGAAATAAGATAATGTACATACAGATGCTCTGTTGTTTAATACAGCATTTGCCATTTAATTAAGTTTCCTGCATGCAATGAATGTTCTTGAAGGAAAAGCTTGTCGTACAAAAAGCGACTCTCACCAATAATCTGTCTACTACAAAGGGCGTTCCATTGACCTGCTGACCTGATGACAGAGGGTGATTGATTGTGCTATTGGAGCAGTTAGTCAATAAGTTCAATAAGCATAAAGATATTAATTATTAAGAAAGATGCACCATATGTGAAAATACCTCCACGAAATCCAGAGACACTGTTTTGTTGTGTTGTGTCGCTTAACATAGCACTGACATATTATTATCTGCAGAATAGTGGGTGTTAAGCTTGGTTTGTCAGAAATACCTATCTTGTATTGCTTTCCCAATAAACCATCTTCTTTCAGGGTAGCCAACTATCAATGACAAATATATGGGACACTTCGTTGTCTCAGGGGTCTGGGTGTCCTCCCCCAGAAACATTGTAGGTCTTAGATATTATTTCCTGCATTTTAACGTCCCATGTCCTGTTTCAGCTCAATACGGAATCCATATTTTTATTTCTAATTACGGTACGATTTCGTATTTTGAAGGAGTGGTTGGCAACCCTAGCTGCGACTCATGTGTCCTTTATGGGGTGGCAGTGATACACTGTATTCACCCCAGTTACATTTGCTACGTTTACATGAGACATTAAATTCGGAATTAACTGACTTTAATTCTGAATAAAGCTTGATTCCGCTTTGAAAACGTCATGTAAACACCTCTTAATTCGAAAATGAAAGATCAAAAGTAAACTCAAAGGAACTATTTAATTCCGAATTATTAATTGGGTAATCCTCATTTTCAATAGACCTGACGGTTTTTTGGCCATCATTAATGGAACTTGTTGCATAACAAGTCTAGGAGTTATAAATGACACAATTCACCAAAAACAATTACAAACTACGTAATGTTCCTTAATTTTGTACAAAAACCCACATCTCAGCCATTGCTCTATTCAACTCGCGCACCCCCTTGTAGCAGGTCGCACACCCCCAGGGGTGCACGCACCCCAGTTTGAGAAACCCTGATCTAGATGACCCACCAATAGGCTGTTAAGTTAAAGGGGTATGCCACTATTTTGGGGCTTAATACAGTTAAAATCGTTGGCCAGGGTTTATAAAGGTGGTAAAGTGTCTTATTTTTCATGTAAGGCGTTGTCTTGCTTTAAGACAAGTTAAAAGAGGGAGCATGTCGCTAAGCTAGTGAAAGTCAATGGATCCGTGTAGCATGCTACATGCTACAGTGATCCATTGACTTTCAGTAGCTTAGCTACATACGTCTTAAAGCAAGACAACGCTTAACATGGAAAATGAGATACTTTACCACCTATATGAACCCCGGCCAAAGATTTTAGCTGTATTAATCCCCAAAATAGTGGCATACCCCTTTAATGTAGCCCAACCCTATGCTACAGTGCATTTGAATAGTTTTGGTAGCTCAGCTGGATAGACAGCTCATATTGTGGCAGATGATGCTACAGCTGACAGGAGTGTGATGGAGAGAAGCGTGGTCGGCCGCCACTGGGGGTGCCATAGAGCTTCCCAGCCTCCACAGCAGGCCTGGAATTTCGTCATTTTAGGGGCAAGGCCACGTGGCCTTTTGAGTTGTCAATTTTTTAAGGGCACAAAGGCCAAAAGGCAGGGCACCAAGGCCATGAATGAAAAAAAAAATCTAGCAGCCACATTGAAATGTAACCACTATTCATCAGGCTGGCTGGTGTTAATTAAGAGCAAATACAAAATACAAGACTGTGTGAAGAGTAGTGTGGCCATGTCCGTGCAAAAAGGAGGACATGTGTTTGTCTGGGGGGGTTGGGGGTCCTCCCCCCAGAACATTTGTGTTTCTTGAATTTAATATCATGCATTTCAATCAATTAGGCATCAGAGAGGGCATCAAGGCCACTGTGGCCTTATGGCAGGTATTTCTTTCAAGGGCACAAGGCCAAAGTGGAAGGGCACTCGCAAAATTCCTGCCCTGCTCCACAGTAAAAAGAAATTGGGTGTCAAAAGTGCAGCGTAAACTTCGAGATAAGAGTATTGCCAACAGGGAGAGTCAACTCACTCCAACAGTGGAGTCAAAAGCCACTTTGCCCCTTCCATCATATGTGTATTATCAGGGGTGTAGTGGGCGTGGTACGCGAGGGTACGCAGTCCACCCACTTCTCCTGAGGTGAGATTTAAAAAAATAATAATTCTGTCCGTGTTTGAACACAAAAAGGGGGCCTGACATTATATGTTGCCTAATTAATTGATGACGTCACAAATCGCGTACCCCCACTTTAAAAATCCCCACTACACCACTGTGTATTATGGTTGTTCCCATGCACTGTACATGAGGACATTTTGAGTAATCTCTAGACCTCTGTTTTGAGTCTCTCAAGCTAGGTGGTTCCATTTACAGTAGGCTGTCAAGTTGTTACAGGTCAATCTACTTTGATGAAGTAGTGCAAGACATATTTGTCATGTCAGCATGGTTAAAAGATGCTCTGCTCTTTCATCATATTTCTGTCATGGTAGTTGTTTATACATGATCATGTTTTGAGTACTGTAGCATCCAGACCACTGACACAGCTCTTGATAATGTCTTCTCCCTTTGGGAGGTGGTGTATGTTCTTAAGGAAGTGAAGGTCACAGGAATGGTAGTATCATCTCTGGCCTTAAATTATTAATCACACAGTGGAGAGAGAGAGAGAGAGAGAGAGAGAGAGAGAGAGAGAGAGAGAGAGAGAGAGAGAGAGAGAGAGAGAGAGAGAGAGAGAGAGAGAGAGAGAGAGAGAGAGAGAGAGAGAGAGAGAGAATGTCAGTGAGGAAGAGTTGTCAATGAAGCGTTTGTAATTTACAAGTCTTGTCTTGACAATTAACAAACAGCTCCAACGTCATGTATCTTTAGTCCTGGCTTTGATCATGTTTGATTGGTCCCTTATGTTGGTGTGTGCCAATTGCTAGTAAGGGCATTATTATATATAGTTCACATGACTACAGTAACATCGTGTATGGAATTTTTGATGATGCTGATCAAATGGACTGTTCTGATCTGATGATGAATGAATGTGTGTATGTGTGTGTGGGTGTGAATTGTAGTAAGTCCAGTCTGTGAATGTATGAGTGTGTGTGTGTGTGTGTGTGTGTGAGCGTGTGTAAATTGGAGTAAGTCCAGTCTGTGAATGTATGAGTGTGTGTGTGTGTGTGTGTGTGTGGGTGTGAATTGTAGTAAGTCCAGTCTGTGAATGTATGAGTGTGTGTGTGTGTGTGTGTGTGTGTGTGTGTGTGTGTGTGTGTGTGTGTATGCGTAGTGTACATGTGAGTCATACTGCAGTTCTGCCCATGCTGAGCTCTTCTTCCTGCTTTCAAAGCCACATGTGTTGATGGATAGTGGACTTCCATGGTGCACGCTTCTAAATCTAAACACCTGCACAGCACAGGACAGCACTCTGCACAGCACAGCACTCTGCCTCCAACCAGTGAAGCTCTCACACTGCAGACTCTGCTGTACAGTGATTCACATTTCATCATTGTGATTGCAGATGTGAGGGCAGCAGAACTCTGTCATGGCCATGGCATGTTCTAGTGTGTGTGTGTGTGTGTGTGTGTGTGTGATTATGTGACTGTGTGTGTGTGTGTGTGTGTGTGTGTGTGTGTGTGTGTGTGTGTGTGTGTGTGTGTGTGTGTGTGTGTGTGTGTGTGTGTGTGTGTGTGTGTGAGTGTGTGTGACTGTGTGTGTGTGTGTGTGTGTGTGTGTGTGTGTGTGTGTGTGTGTGTGTGTGTGTGTGTGTGTGTGTGCGTGTCATTGCTACACAACAGATGCTACCATTCTGGATTGGTATAACAGAAAAACATTGGTGTGTCTTATACATCACACAGTTCCTGCCCCCCTGAGGTGGATACAGACTACAGAGCCCAAATTAGTCAGCAGGGCAGTTGGCTATTAGCCTGGTCCTGACCATCCCATAATACAACCATTTCCATTTCATATTCATGGTCTGGACTTTGTCTGATCTGACGCAATTGCAGGCAGCAGGAAGGACATTTTCGGAAAAATCAGGATTTAACTTATAAGTTGTTGAACAAACATTTCTGACGTCTATCTATGGCAATGTAGGACCGTTTAACAGACATGTCTGACAGAACATCCTACCGTAGTATAAAATTACAATGTAAGACTGCTTGTCAGAACACCGGAGCAAATCCTACTGGTCAACATCGCTCTACAGAAGACAGGTACCAGACGTAGTGCGGAGCCAAGTGTCTTGGCGGAAGTGCTCTGAATTAACACCAGCCGGCCTGATGAATGGTTACATTTCAATGTGGCTGCATACCAGTTCTTAAGATGTGCGCTACCGCCATCTACAGTGCCAAGGGAACTCCATTTTTTCCCAACCGTAAGACTGCAAAGGTTTCCTGACCGCAGGTCTCCTGAAGGCGCGTTCACATGACATCATCACATAGATTCAGGAAATGCATCATTGGCTTGAGTCATCTTACTCCACTCTACTCTCTTTGGCTTTACTTCCTATGGACTTCCCCACACATCATCACCAACTTGTTTGGTTAGCAGTGGTCTAGGGCCCGACCGATATGTTTTTTTCAGGGCCGATACCGATACCGATATTTATGGAAATGGGAGGCCAATAACCGATATGTGCAACCGATAGCCTATATAGAAGTATTATTCATAATAAAATTTAATGAAATATAAATTATTATTATTATATATACACATATATTTAGTTATAATAATGAACTCTCATAGACTCAAAGTGAGGAGGGCAGAATAGAAGATGCATTCAGAACGAAACGGCTGCAAAATTGGTTGTGAAAGTTATACAAACTTATCGGTGGAAATTTATTGAAAGTATGGCCGATACCGATATCCTAAAAATGCAAAATATCGGCCCGATATATCGGTGGGGCCCTACAGTGGTCCTTTCCCATAATAAACCATTACAGCTAACTCCAAAAGTATTTCCGCTGGTTTAGCGTAATTGACCCGAAGAGATAACAGGACATGAACACCCAAAAAGGGAGTAATTACAAAGTAAATACCATGTAATACACATATATCAACAATTATAAACGAAACTACTGTGTATTTTCTAACCATTTAATCATCTACCTACTCTCTGTTTTTACCAAATTAATGGACTGTCTGTTACGTATGGTAACTGTACCGTAAAGTAAAATGTTACCCAAAATTTTAACCAGCCATTTCCTGTTGAAGATTTTTTCCCCATTTCACAGGTAATGAATCACTGAAATGACAAAAATATAGAGTGACAAATGCCTCCACATACAGTATTGATGCATTGTAGGCCTACTACTACTGCTACTACTACTGCTACTACTAGTACTACTACTACTAGAAATATGCTATATCACTTGAAGACATGCTTTACAGAACACACATGCAGTAGGCCTACATACAGTGACATACAAAAGCTCAGAGGTAAGAAGAACAGAAGTCCAAAAAGCAGACAACATAACACTACAACAACAGACAACAGAGCGTGGGTGATACTGGAAGGTTATGATGTCTGGTGTCATAAGCGGTTTTGAAGAGGTGGGTATGAGTCATCATCTTAAAGGGGTATGCCACTATTTTGGGACTTAATACAGTTAAGTTGGCCAGAGTTTATAAAGGTGGTAAAGTGTTTTATTTTTCATGTAAGCCGTTGTCTTGCTTTAAGACAAGTTAAAAGAGGGAGCATGTCGCTAAGCTAGTGAAAGTCAATGCATCCGTGTAGCATGCTACATGCTACAGTGATCCATTGCCTTTCACTAGCTTAGCTACATACTCCCTCTTTTAACTTGTCTTAAAGCAAGACAATGCTTAACATGAAAAATAAGACACTTTACCACCTTTATAAACCCCAGCCAACGATTTTAACTGTATTAAGCCCCAAAATAGCGGCATACCCCTTTAACTTGACATTAGCCAGCCGTCTAGTCTATGAATGACACATTACTATAACCGAAGTGTGTGTGTGTGTGTGTGTGTGTGTGTGTGTGTGTGTGTGTGTGTGTGTGTGTGTGTGTGTGTGTGTGTGTGTGTGTGTGTGTGTGTGTGTGTGTGTGTGTGTGTGTGTGCGCACTGTCTACATTTCCAAGTTCTAACCTGCATTTGAACCCATTTCTGAGCTGAATGTTTGTACTCCACTGGCCTTTATCAATCCAGATACAGTATAATATTGGAATGACCACTGCAACGGACTTTGACATGCGCACCGAAGGTCCTTATTTGAATCGCTGGCGAAGTCTCACCAGTCACATGATTGTGTATATGTGTACAGGATGCAAATATACATGCGGTAGAGTATATTTGTTTAGGTTTGAATATGTCCATGTCTGTTGTTCCGCCTGTCTGTTTCCATCCATCGTTTCATCAAGCCATCTCTGGTATCTTGTACACAGCTGTTGGTGAAAATGAAGTGAAGCAGGAAAATTGTTAATGTCTTTTACATTATTTTTATTCATGAGGAATTTGTAATGTGAGTGAAGCATACATTCTCTCATCGCTCTCTCTGAGAGTACCTCTCTCTCTCTCTCCCTCTCTCTCTCTCTATCTCTCTCTCTCTCTCTCCATCTCTCCTCCTCTATAGCTGTCCATCATCTCCATCCCTCCATCTCCCTCATCAGTATCTCTCTTCTCTCTTTCTTCCTTCATTCTCGCTTTTCTGTCTCTGCCAAACTATCTCTCTTTTTTCTCCTCCTCTCTCAATCTCTTCCCTGCCATCCTCCTCTGTACTGTATCTCTCCCTCTCTCTCTCGCTCTCTCTCTCCCCTCTCTCCTCCCCTGTGACTGTGTCCTCTTGGTGAGTGAGCGTGCCCAGTCTATTTACCTCCTGGGTCAGTTCCAGCATGTTTTTGGCAAATTAGCCACTCTCTGCTCGCCGGCGCCGCATACTCGGGCCGCGTACCACTGTGCAGCGCGCATGATGCCGGCGGCCATTTCCTGTGGTCTTCCCCACGGCCCAGCAGAGGCATTCAGGGCAGGAAGTGTCCACTTTGCAAGAGCCCAGCGCTGGACTCTGGACAAGAGCCTTCCGTGATCCATCTGGCTAAATGTAAACTTGTCTGGCTAGTCTACTGGCTAGAATCAAATAGGGGATGAGAAAGAAGTTGGTATTGAACTTGTGTGTGTAATGTATGGGTGTCCGTGTGGTCCGTGTGGTCTGTGAGGTACGTGTGTCCATTTGTGTGTGCCTGTGTGTGTGTGAGCATTGTGTGGTGTGTGTATTTTCGTGTGTGTGTGTGTGTGTGTGTGTGTGTGTGTGTGTGTGTGTGTGTGTGTGTGTGTGTGTGTGTGTGTGTGTGTGTGTGTGTGTGTTCCTGTATGTTCCCGTGTGTGTATGTTTGTGCGTGTGTGCATATTTTCATGCACGTGTGTGTGTGTGTGTGTGTGTGTGTGTGTGTGTGTGTGTGTGTGTGTGTGTGTGTGTGTGTGTGTGTGTGTGTGTGTGTGTGTGTGTGTGTGTGTGTGTGTGTGACTGCATGTGTGACTGCATATGTGAGAGTGTGTGGGTGTGTTTTCATGCACAACTCACACAAGAAGAGCCAAGTTACTGTGCCTGGTAAATAGAGAGGTGAGAACTCAGTCCATAGTCTCCATAGTAACCGTATCACGGTTCCGTAGCCATCCTAAAGTTCTAGGGTTGCCATGGTGCTGCTGCAGTCCTGCTCAAACACTTTGCTTTTCCCCATGAAAACAAACCCAGCCGTATGTCAGCTCGCTGTCTGTCTCTGTCACTCTCTGTGCCCTCCCATACCCCCCTCTCTCCTTCCTCTCTTTATCCCTCTGTCTCCCTTTCTATTTCTGTTACTCTATCTACCTCAGCCCCCTTTCTCTCTCTCCCCCCTCTCTCTCTCTCTCTCTCTCTCTCTCTCTCTCTCTCTCTCTCTCTCTCTCTCTCTCTCTCTCTCTCTCTCTCTCTCTCTCTCTCTCTCTCTCGGCTAACTATATCCTCATGTCATTCTTCTCGTATGACATACTGTCTTGTTCTACCTGTATGACCATATGTTTCTCTCTGTCATCACTAGCCTACATTTTCTGTGTGTCATATGTTGACCTCTCGCTCGCTCACTTACTCACTCTCGGTCACTGTCTGGATGGACGCGAATAGGAAACACTGTAGAACAAAGCCATGGTTCTTTCTCACCAGCCAGCCTTACATTCTGGCACTTAGTTTTTATTGCTGTATTTTATAACTACCAGAATGTATTATTATCACCAGGGAGGTTGTATTATTAGATTGACACACCAGCCTCTCACTGTGCATTTCATTTTGTGCAGTGTCTTGATGTGCTCTATTGAGAAACATTTTCTTCCAGGGCGAAGTGTGGAAGTTTCAAATGACCGTATCTGTTTTCAGGCGGCTTCTAAAAAAATCTCACTAGCATTTTGTCTGCTAAGCGATTGGATAGACAAAATGATGTCGGACAAAATGATGTCGATTGGGTGGTGGGCAGACTTACTGTACAACATGAAGTGAGGTAAAAAGGTGTGCTTTACCAAGCTATTGTATTATCCCACATTGCGATATCTACTACTATCTATCATATTATACTATCTATTATACTATTATTACCAGTGTGCACAGTATACAGTCAATCCGGAAAGTATTCACAGCGCTTCACTTTTTTCACATGTTATTATCTTACAGTCTTATTCCAAATGCTACAAATGAATCTCTGTTGTCAAAATCCTACACGAATTATTCCATTATGGTAGGTGGTTCTACAAAATATTAAGCAAAGGCTGTGAATACTTTTGTAAATATGATTTCTTTGTTTTTTATTTTTTATACATTTTCAAAACTGTCAAGACAACTTGCTTTTCCCATGGTCATAATGGAATAATTTGTGTAGGATTTTGACAACAGAGATTCATTTGTAGCATTTGGAATAAGGCTGTAAGATAATAAAATGTGAAAAAAGTGAAGCGCTGTGAATACTTTCCGGATTGACTGTAGTTGCCAGATTTCTATAAGGATGTCTTCCTCTATTCTTTATGTTACATTACATTACACTTAGCTGATGCTTTTATCCAAAGCGACTTACAGTTTTTTCAAGTACAGGGTATTGGTTACAGTCTCTGGAGCAGTATGGGGTTAGGTGCCTTGCTCAAGGGCACCTCAGCCATGCAGTGCCAATAAGGGCGGGATTCGAACCTACAACCTGAAGCCCACCTCCTTAACCACTAGGCCACGGCTGCTATTCTTTAGTTTTATCACCACCAGATTCTAGCAACTTTAACCTCTGATTTGTTCTAGACGTCTCTCATATGGGATGGACATGCATAAAGAAATTAGTCGGGCCGCATGCAAATCAGTTCTACAAGTAAATGTAACCCTTGACAGCTGGACTCAGACTTAAGCGATATTGTTGGAATATTCATATTAAGAACAGTTTACAGAACATATTAATTGAGTGCAATCGCACAATTATCCTGGGACTAGGGAGATCTGCGACTGAGATCCCATCATAATACGGAAACTTGGTTAATTAAGATCTAAAATGAAATGTTTTCTACAGTCCAGAGTTTAAGGAGCAGAGCACGAGACTAGGATTCCGGTGTTGGGCCTATCCCAGGTTCATGGAGTAGATTCTAGTCTGCTATAAGGAGGAGATGCTGAGCGCTCTTCTTTGTTAGACAGTGTACTCCAATGCAGGTGCTCTTGAAGTTAAACGACAAAGTCCATTCTTCCAAACTTGTTGGCCGTTGGGCCTACTTCAGGCGACTCTTGCATAGAGACAAGGAGTAGTATGGTGTTTAGTAATTTAAAAACCCTTTATTTTAACTGGGGTACATAACTAAAAACGCCAACCGGTTTCAACCTCACAGGGTCTTCATCAGGGCGTGACCTTCCAGTCTCTTCCAGATTTTACCCTAATACTAAACTGATTTTAATCATCACCAGATGGCTGTTTTGAAACCAAGGACCTAACGTAGTCCTCAATTATTGCACATCTCCCTCTCTAGTTCATTACTGTGTGTTGTTCTGTTTCACAGCCTGTGGAAGTGAGACATGTGTTCCTCTCTGCCTCTCTCTTTGGCTGACTGGCTGACTCCTCCTGTCGACGTGCCGTGTGCAGATGTAGCCTCGGTCTGCAGTTTTTGTTTTTAGGAGAGGCAGCCGACTTGGCATTGGCTGTATTTACTGCTGCGCTCACAGAAAAGCACACAGCCTACAGGCTACGCAGCCAAGACTAACAGGAGGAGACTCAGATCCCCCGAGACTGGTGTGGGCACGCACAGCACAGCACAGCAGAGACAGGTGGATTTAGTGGAGGATGGTGCAATGCTTGGGTCATATACACCAGTGGTTCTCAACCTTTTTTTAGGCAAGGCACCCTTTCAGTTCATGAAGAATTTCAAGGCACCCCAAACCAACAAGCCATAACATGGCATCGCATCCGATACCACACAAGCTTAGAAAAGTAACACATTTGGAGACGTCACACGACCTACGTTCGAAAGTTGTAGCTCACTGGGGTGACCTAAATTTACTTTATTGTGCGTAAATGGCAGATGAAAGATTCCACTGACTAGCATTAACTTATCAATTTGACAAATATGAATTATATTACATAATTTATTTATCAGCCACTTTTCCGCGGCACCCCAGGGTGCCCCGGCACCCCTGTTGAGAAACACTAATACACACCACCAAGCCAGTAAGGGAACCGCAGCATTAGGGATGCATTCCATTACATCCATCCTCCCATCCTCCATTCCTTGTTTCCTCGGTTCTCTTCCCTCTTCCCTCTTTCCATGGAAAAAAAGGAATGAAGGGAGGATGGTGGGATGAAGCACCACAAGCAGCCTCGCTTCTCTGGCACCTTACCTCTCTCCTCCATCCTCATCATTCATTTTTTTTGTCTATTGTCGTGATGATGATGAGGTCCAGGGGTCGTTTATTCAAAAAAAAGGTTGAGAACCACTAGTGACTAGTATATTAAGGCATCCTTGAGGAAGCATAGATGCTGAGATGCAGCCATAGCCTCAGCATCCGCTAAAACAGGAATTGCATATTTGTATAACACAATGAGAGAGTGAGAGAGGAGGAAGTACTGCAGTTGAATAGGCAGAGTGCAGTATGAATGGACCAGAGGAGCAAGGGCCACTCATCTGTGAAACCGAACCACCATCCCTTTTTTGTGAGAGGTTTTCGAGAAGACTGCATTTAGCTGAGAGAAAGACACTCAAAGTAGTAGTAGTAGCACTGCGCATGACTGACTGAATCAGTGTTCAGATTAAGTTGTGTGGTAACTGTGTTGCAAATGCAAAATGCAAATGGGACAGAATTAGACTTGTCACCTGTGAAGTCTGCAAGATGAAGTTGTTATCGGAATGATAAAATGCATGCTAAACAAGACAGCTGGGATTGAACTACGATCCTTTCCAGTGAAAAGAATAGGGCAGAATTTTGTTTTCTACTTATTATAGTATTCCTACTTGTTTCAAATGATTTCAACTGAAAAAGGCCCTAAGTGGGAGCACAGATATATTTTTGTGATTCGCTACAGAAAGTTGGGGGCCCATTTTATAATCCAGTTTGTATTGTAAGCATGCAGATTAGCAAAGCAAACCTCATCTGTCTCTCTCTCGCTGTGGAGTCATACATGTTGAGGGCCAAAGCAAACTATGACTTATGCAGCTCTGCATCAATTTCGCTGTCGATAACAACCTAATTAGATTGGACGGTTGAAATCAGGCTAATGAAGAATGTAGACTATCAACATCTGATAGCTGTGAGATCAGCCAATAATATTGCTGGCTTCTCCTCTCAAATTACATAACACTATGAGCCCCCAAATTTAGATCCACAAACATCGTACAATAAGGTTATAGAATAATTTTCAGATAAACCAATCTGAACATAGCATAGCATAGCATAACACAACACGACACGACACAACATGACATGACATGACATGACATAACATAGCCTAGCAACACATGCAGAGAAACTCCAAATTGTTATATGTGAATAAGAATTCATCTATCCTCATATAATGTTTTCTTGTACTGTAGTGCTCTCTAAGGAACATTTGATGGAAAATGTTTTAGGATTCAGTACTCATTTAATTTCATTCATGTCTCATGTCAGACAAAGGAAAGACATGGAAAAAGAAACCAGAGTTCTCCTTTAGATCTTTTCCTCTCCTGCTGATGTTCCGTGTCATTACACCAGATGAAAACTGAAGATAAAGTCCGCGATACCAAGCTC
>NC_085866.1:5307088-5334588 GCF_034702125.1 Engraulis encrasicolus
CAGGTGTGACAGAGGTCATCTTGCACCTGTTCACCCCCCTCGGGGATCGAACTTGCGACCTCGTCAACTACAACGGTTCGGCAATGGGAGACACAGTACGATACCGCTGGGCCAAGAGACTAGTCTCTCGGCCCAACGGCACGAGACTGTATGAGGCTATCGGAGGGAGGTTTACCAACGTTCCACGCCAACTCTGTGCTAGTTAGCCTCCGTTACACAGGCCAACTGCGTTGATCTTTATGGTCACAGAAAACTTGCCCGATACATTTCTTTGCACTTCTCAGATGTTCATCCCCGATAGCCCAATTAGACAGAAAAAATGCCTAATCTGGCAACCTTGCATGGCAGTGGTAATGCTTTGCTCTCACTACCGCCAGAGCTATCCACCTGCAGCGTATAAGACGCTTTATCTGGGGTCATAGAGGATTTCAGGGAAAAGTGAAACCTTTTATTTATTTTGTGTGTGCTTGTGATTTCTGTGTGTGTGTGTGTTGTTTCTCTGTCTATGGGTAGTTGTTTTTGTTATGAACGAGTACGCTGTGTGAAAATCCATTCTTTTGTCCTCTCACACTTTCCTACTTTATTCACGTGGGTCTGCCTCTTTCACTTATCTTGTTTCAAAGTCTTTGTTTGCTTCAATTACAATGTGTGTTACAGTGAACGGTTGCGAACACAACACACAAATGATGCAAAAATTCACACAATATGTACATGCACACACATACACACACACACACACACACACACACACACACACACACACACACACACACACACACACACACACACACACACACACACACACACACACACACACACACACACACACACACATGCACAGACACACACACACACTGGAAGATTGTAATGCTGCACACTATGTGGGGTCATGGGCTAACACTGTAAAACAGATTACACAATGTCAGCTGTGCGGCAATGGTGAACTGTCAATCATAATCTGTAACTTATTTTTTCCATATTTTTTTCTCTCTCCTTCCTCTTCTCCTCCATCTTCATCTCTTCTTCTTCCTCTTCATCCACTTCTTTCTCCGTCCTCTTCTCCTCCATCTCCATCTCCTCTCCCTCCCCCTCTCCTCCTTCGCCTTCTCCATCTCCTCCTATTCCTCTTCTTCTTACTTTCCCATCCCCATCTCCATCTCTTCCTCCACTTATCTTCTCTCCCCTTCTCCTCCATCTCCATCTCCTTCCCCTCCTCTTCCTCTTCCTCTTCCTCCTCCTCCTCAGGTGTTCTCCATCTTTGCCTTCGGCACCTGTGGTGGCTACTCGGGCAAGTTTGAGCTGAGTGTGGAATGTAAGAACCGCTCCGAGAGCGACCTGGCCATCGAAGTGGAGTTCGGATACCCCTTCAGGTCAGCGTCACACCATTATGTCATATTCATTTTGGCAGTGTGAATCTATGTGACACGCTGATCTGATATATACTATAACTCAATATTTGAGTTCTTCATGAGGTGTTCAAAATTGTGTAGTTGAGAATTTTAGCTGGGTATCCTGTACATTGCATGAGGTGTAGAGAGCTGATACATCATTACATTACTGTACATTACATTACACTAACAGTACCTGACGCTTTGATCCCACAGCGAATTACAGTTATTTACAGGGTATTGGTTACAGTCCCTGGAGCAGTATGCCATTAGGTGCCTTGCTGAAGTGCACTTCAGCCATGGACTGTGGTCTGGAGTGGAAGGGTGGGATTCGAACCAACAATCCTCTGAACTGAAGCCCATTAGGCCATGGGGCTGCTCTACCCATAACTACACTAGACCAGGGAGCTCATTGCAGAAACTTTCTAACTCGTATCGTATTCTAGTGAAATCGTATTCTAGGATCTGAGTTAGGGACTCAAAGTTTGGATACCCCTCAGGTCATCAAAACCAAATCACCCTGACAACCACCACACCAGAACTAATTATTGTCAGTAATTCAGTGGGTTAGGGCGGCAACTATATGAAGACTTAAGACTGAAACATTGTCACAGCTACTGCAACACAGCCAGCGTGCAGGATTTTGCAGATTCCATACATTTCAGACATCCACACACAGTTCCCGCATCAAATTGTGCAACTTTTCTTCATGAGGAAAGGCATTCGCGTAAACCAGCTACATATGTACCGTATTGCACAAGTCCTTCATGAATAAATGTGCGTGTGTCAGGGAATGTGAATCTTTCATGAAATGTTTTGTCTCTTCAGCATGACTCCCCAGGGTGTTCCCTCTTGCATCATCAGCCCCGACACGCACGCACGCACGCACACAGTCACACACACACACACACACACACGCACGCACGCACGCACGCAAGCACGCACGCACGCACACACACACACACACACACACATGCCCTCAGGCATTGTTTAGGAAAGACAGCCACAAACAAGTACACTGCTGTCACAAAATGCTTCTCCACTCCTTAAAAAGTCACCAGACACCTTTGTCACTGGGCTCAGATGTAAAGACATTGATAAGGGCCGTGGTGGTTACGTAGTGGTTAAGTAAAAAAGGCCCTCCTGGTTTTTTTGTAGCCCCATAATGTATGCCTTACCTCCTGTGGCACGCTGTAATAGTCATTGAAAAGTTAGCTACCATAGTACTACTCTACTATGACATAACACAGGGCCTTTAGTAATGCACTACGACTTGCTCATTGCCATTCTGGTAACAGCTAATTTATAACGGCCTGTCTGTTATCTAAAAAAATAGATCAATGTTTGGGTGAGTTTCTAGCCTGGCACTGGGGGCTATGTTATTCTTTTAAATACTAAGAGTTGGCAGGCTTATGATGATGTAGAGGGGGCATTGGTAGGCTTTTGATGAAGTCAAAGGGGTATTTGCTCAAAAAAGGTTGAGAACCGCTGACTGTTGTACTGTTTGTCATCCCTGCCCAGGGACCACAGATGTTAATTAGCTCTATAGCTAACTCTGGTCCCAGAATTGTCTTGTACATGGCCCCTGTCAAATAGAGTAGAGCAGTGTTTCTCAACCTTTTTTTAGGCGAGGCACCCTTTCAATTACTGAAAAAATTCAAGGCACCCCAAACCAACAAGCCATAATATGGCATCGCATCCGATACCACTCAAGCTTAGAAAAGTAACACATTAGGAGACGTCACACGACCTACTACGTTCGAAGTTGCAGATGACTGGGGCGACCTATATTTACTTTATTGTGGGTAAATGGCAGATGAAAGATTCCACTGACTGACATTAACTTATCAATTTAGACAAATATGTATTATATTACATAACTAATTTATCAGCCACGTTTCCGCGGCACCGCTGAGGGGAGCCTGCGGCACCCCTGTTGAGAAACACTGGAGTAGAGTACCATTTCCCGAGGGAAATTAAGGTGTCAAGAAGCATACATACCTAAATACAGAAGAAGACACAAAGACATCACACACAACATTGCACATATATCCACCATACATATATTCACAGGTCAGATATCTCCACCCCCCAACAAACACACACGAGATAAAAAAAATAAAAAAGTGTCCGAAGTGTCAAGGTGCCAAAGTCACTGTCCATAGTCCAAGGAAGAGATCCAGGGTCAGGTATCAATTGAAAAGCCGGGAATCCACAAGTTGCCCTCTGTGTCCCCCCTAATCAATGAAATAAATGAAATGAAATTTCCCTGCTGTGCCTGTCTGCCTCTGTCCTCCAGGCTGGAATGTAATGAAGACCATTTTCAGTCTAAACTCAATGTAGTTACTGCACTTCGCCTTTGTATGGCAGCACTGTTGTGCGTCATTCCCCTGCTCTGCCTCTGCCCCTCTCCCCCAGGCTGCACCAGGTGTACTTTGACGTGCCCACCTGCAAGGGGCCGGTACCGAGCGCCTCTTCCTAGGGAGAGACTACTTACACAAACACACACACACACACACACACACACACACACACACACACACACACACACACACACACACACACACACACACACACACACACATACACACACAAGCGCGCACACACACTCACACTCACACACACTCTGAGCCCTGGTAACCCCTATCATTCCCCTGCTCTGCCTCTGCCCCTCTCCCCCAGGCTGCACCAGGTGTACTTTGACGTGCCCACCTGTAAGGGGCCCGGTACTGAGCGCCTCTTCCTAGAGGGCGACTACTCCGGCTCGGCTGAGTTCTTCGTCACCATCGCCGTCTTCTCCTTCCTCTACTCCATGGCTGCCATGGGCGTCTACTTCTTCCTGATGGAGAAGTACAAGGAGAACAACAAGGGAGCCCAAGTGGTCAGTAGTACACTGTAAAGTCCAATTTATACTTATTGGCGCTAACGGTTGCAGAGCCTGTGCAACCGTCTGTGCGCGACCACGCCCCCCGCGCAGAGGCTCTGCAACCGTCGTCGCGCGCCTCAAAAAAATCCTGACTACGCGACAGACGGTTGCGAAGGTCGCAGAGAAAAGGCGCTGTGATTGGTCGTCTCGCTACTTCCTTGTTCTCGTGGCGGCACAGTTCTCCGGTAGTTTACGAGAGTCAAACTGTCAATATTCTGTGGAATACTAACACTTTCTTTCTAGTGTGTGTAAATAAATGAAGCTACAATGACTGAATTAGTAAGTAACAAACAAACAATACATCAGTTTAGCACTCGCGGTACAATGCCTGCAGTCTGACTACTGTACTGTCTGTAGCCTTGTAGCTATGTAGCCAAATGTGGCTAACGACATGAGACCTTGTGCGCAGATCTATAACATCAACAGTGGTTAGCGACCGTAACCAACAGGCGCCGTTGCTGAACTATAATCTGCCCTTAACCTAGTGAACATCAAGGGAGCCCAAGTGGTCAGTAGTGCACTGTAACCTAGTGGTCAGTAGTATACTGTAACCAAGTGGTCAGTAGTGCACTGTAACCAAGTGGTCAGTAGTACACTGTAACCAAGTGGTCAGTAGTACACTGTAACCAAGTGGTCAGTAGTACACTGTAACCAAGTGGTCAGTAGTATACTGTAACCAAGTGGTCAGTAGTATACTGTAACCAAGTGGTCAGTAGTATACTGTAACCAAGTGGTCAGTAGTGCACTGTAACCAAGTGGTCAGTAGTATACTGTAACCAAGTGGTCAGTAGTATACTGTAACCAAGTGGTCAGTAGTATACTGTAACCAAGTGGTCAGTAGTGCACTGTAACCAAGTGGTCAGTAGTGCACTGTAACCAAGTGGTCAGTAGTATACTGTAACCAAGTGGTCAGTAGTGCACTGTAACCAAGTGGTCAGTAGTACACTGTAACCATTGACAGTAAATAGAATGGACGCCAAATCAACGCTATTTGCCATTCAACGCTTTGAAGCCAGATTTGGGAACATTCCAACTTACATTCCACCTTAGCAACGCCAAACGCAGGTGCTGATTGGACAACAACAAGACTTCTAACGGTCAATCAAACCATGTTCTGATGCTCATTGGTCAATTTAACTTTTAATATCTCTCTAAAATAAAACATCACCACAAAAAATCACCACCCTGGTAAGTTGGAGAGCAAGGGGACCTACTAGTTGAGCGAAAAATGATCCCCCTGGAGTGGCATTTAAGGGAGATACAGGGTTTTATGTCTCTCATAGGAATGAATGGGATTTGGCCATTTTTTGGTCTTTTTGGGTCCAACCTTGGCTCCAACTTGGCTTCAACAATGAAATAGAATTTTGGCCTCCATTCTATTTACTCTCAATGGCTGTAACCAAGTGGTCAGTAGTATACTGTAACCAAGTGGTCAGTAGTGCACTGTAACCAAGTGGTCAGTAGTGCACTGTAACCAAGTGGTCAGTAGTATACTGTAACCAAGTGGTCAGTAGTGCACTGTAACCAAGTGGTCAGTAGTATACTGTAACCAAGTGGTCAGTAGTATACTGTAACCAAGTGGTCAGTAGTATACTGTAACCAAGTGGTCAGTAGTATACTGTAACCAAGTGGTCAGTAGTGCACTGTAACCAAGTGGTCAGTAGTATACTGTAACCAAGTGGTCAGTAGTATACTGTAACCAAGTGGTCAGTAGTACACTGTAACCAAGTGGTCAGTAGTATACTGTAACCAAGTGGTCAGTAGTGCACTGTAACCAAGTGGTCAGTAGTATACTGTAACCAAGTGGTCAGTAGTGCACTGTAACCAAGTGGTCAGTAGTACACTGTAACCAAGTGGTCAGTAGTGCACTGTAACCAAGTGGTCAGTAGTATACTGTAACCAAGTGGTCAGTAGTATACTGTAACCAAGTGGTCAGTAGTACACTGCAGGGCTGATAGTATTCAGGCTCCATGCCTGATTTCAGGCTTGACAGAGTTTGCAAAAATAAAAACATTGATAATAATTAGCCATTAGGTTATTCTTATCTCAGAAAGTGTTACAGGTTCAGGGTTTTCTTCTACTATCAGGCTTGAATAATGGTCATACACAGGCTATTAAATGTTTGAATAATGTGTCAAAATAGGCCTACGTTACGTCACTATGCAGTATCTTGTCGTCGTCGTTAGAGCAGGGGGAAAAGTTCAGGATTTTTTTTTCACTATCACCAATGATACTGTGACCTGGTGGTTCCCAAACTTTTTCAGCGGGGACCCCCTTTTGGGTTTAAGAATATTTTACATTTTTTCCTAGATGTTTTTTTGTTTTTTGTTAAGGCCACACCAATTTAATTCGTTGGTTCTCGGATTTTTTCAGGAAAAAGTTGAAGCGAGAGGGCGAAAAAATAAATAAATAAAAAAATTAGTCGTGTGGTTATACCACCTGTATATCAGCCTCACATGGACCTCCAAAGGAAGGTGCAAGACAGGCAAACACCTGGACATGGAGAAGGACAGTGTAGAATGGAATTAAGGCAGCCAAATAGACCAGGCACAAAATTAGCTCACAGGGCAATTATTATATTAATCTGGTTTGAATAAACTGAGATGATTCAACAGTTGAATAGTTGTTGTTTTTCTTTTTTAAAACTGCTATCCCACTCCACTAATTCCACTAAGAGCAATACTGTATTTCACCGCTGCTACTGCTAACCCACAGGGGCTTCAACTTGCCATTGCATGTTTGTCTGTAAATGTTTGAATGTAACACGTTTCCTGATTCGCTAGTCGTAATCGGCATGTTGAAAGGAGTGGTTTTATTGGTTCTCTACGTCACATGACCTCCAACTACTAAAGAGACACCTCCCCGTTCATGAAAACATGCAGTCTTCGTTTTTTTTAGCGATTTCATTTTTTGGGGTATTGAAACTGATTTTTTTTTTTTTTCCATTTTGATACAAAATACAAGAGGCGAATCCGAGAACCAACAAATTAAATTGGTGTGGCCTAATAGTTTGTCCGCTAATATTGCTAGAAATCTAAAGGACAGCACAGGGCCGGTTTTTAGCATAGGCCGGCTAGGCGGTCGCCTAGAGCGCCATGTGAAGAAGGAGCGCCGAAATGGCGCTCTCCTATGCGTAATTTTGCGATATGAAGTTTTGTTATGAAGTCGCAATCAACAAAGAGTGGCGAAAGCGCTCCTCACGGCAGAGCGCCCCTCAGCCAATAGCAATATCGCTTCCAACTGTCTCTGGGAAGTCTGTGAACCAATAAACAGACAGTTCTGAGAAAGGGGGCGGGACGAGTGACATTGTGCGATCTATTTTGAATTTGGAGACTCACTCGAGAGACAGAGAGGGCAAGCGCAAACAGTAGTGCTGCTCTGCTGGATGGAGATTAGGCCTATCATGTTCTCATTAAACCACTCATTGCATGATGCAGGAGTTTCAGAGGGTGTTTTGGAACTATGTGATTTAATCAGCAACCGTTTGTGAGGGGGGGGCAGAAATCAAACTCGCCTAGGGCACCAAATAAGCCAGAACCGGCCCTGGGACAGCAAATACATCTATTAGCTTTAGCTGTTAACCTGGCGATATCCTGTTTTTATGCAATGTCCCTTTTGTCTGCAACCCTCCCTTCAGTACCTCTGCGACCCCCAGTTTGGGAACCACTGCTGTAACCCGTGATGGGCAAAATGGGTTAATTAGTTATGATCAGGGCTCTAAATTGACATTTAGAAATTGATTCATGAAATTTCAGTTTGGCTGGTAGGACAATCAACTTGGGCTACAAGCAGCTTTGACCCAATAGAAAGTTTGTATATGGCTACTTGCCATTTTGGATGGTGGTGAAAAATGTTAATTTAGGGTTATAATATTGATTGTATAATAGAGTGCTATATACTCTCAATGAGTGCCTACATCTTCCAAATGACTTGGTTTTACCTGTTAAATTCAACCAGGTGATCATTCAACCAGCCAATCACCTGGCTGAATTGAACTGGTAAAACCAAGTGATATGAACTATTACAAAGACGATGGTGATGATGATGAATGATCATAGGTCCTTCACTATTCTTCTGCTCTCTATCTGTTCTACATTACTTGTATACTGCTGTACTCTGTGCTGACCCCTTACTCTGTACTTGCTTGAATTTCCTCCTTCTAACCCGTTAAGACACAGCGTTATAAATTTGCTGTTACCAGAATTGCAATGACCAAGTCGTAGGGCATTACCAAAGGCCGTGTGTTATATAGTATTGTAGCACTGTGGTAGTTAACTTATCAATGACTATTACAGCGTGCCACTGGTGGTAAGGCGTGCATTAAGGGGCTACGTTGCTTTGGTCAAAAGCGTCTGCTAAATGTTGAGTAATGTAATGAATGAGAGTCATCAGTGACACTGTGCTGACCCTATTGCTAATGGTGGTGTTTCTCCCCGTACAGGACTTCATCGTGTCGGCCGTGTTCACCTTCTTCTGGCTGGTGTCCTCGTCTGCCTGGGCGCGCGGCCTGTCCAACGTCAAGGTGGCCACCGACCCCGAGGAGGTCAAGGAACTGATCCCCGCCTGCGACCGCGAGGAGAACCGCTGCCGAGAGGTGGCCGACCCCGTCATGGGCGGCCTCAGCACATCTGTGGTGAGTGCTCTGTTGCCCCTTTATTTACCCCACTACTATACTACTATGTCATCATAGTACATCTGTGGTGAGTCGTGCTCTGTTGCCCCTTTATTTACACTCACAAACTGCGTCCCACGCACTGATGAAGGCTTGATAGCCGAAACGCGTTTGCTTTTTGGACCTGGTGGTAATATAAATAAATAATGAGACGCAGTTTGAGAGTGCAGATTTTTCTTCCTGAAGTTGATACATTTTATCGCGCACCCAAAGACTTTTTCCAAGAAGTTGAGTGCGCCCTTTGCCAAAACATGAAGTCCCTTTTATTTACCCCTTTAAGACACGGCATTATATATTTGCTGTTGTTAACAGAATGGCAATGAGCAAGTCATAGTGCATTACTAAAGGCATAGTGTCATAGTCATACTACTATACTACTATGTCATAGTACATCTGTGGTGAGTGCTCTGTTGCCCATTTATTTCACTGTAAAACATTGCAAGCCAGGTAAACGTAAAAAAGTAATTTGCCCTGCTGCCTTAAAGGTACACTGTGTAAGGTTTTTAGCTGTTTATTTCCAGATTCCATACTACCCATTCACTAATGTTACCTTTTTCATGAATACTTACAACCACCATTTTGACCACCACCATCAAATTCAAAGTATTCATTATGACTCAAAAAATTGCACTTTTCATACATGAAAAAGGGGATCTTCTCCATGGTCCGCCATTTTGAATTTCCAGAAATAACATTTTTTAGCCGCAAAAATGACTGTACTTGGGCCATACTAGAAAATATTAGTTTATTGCTTAGTAAACTTTCATGAAAAGATAAAAAAATAAAGTTTGTAAGTCAACTTAACTTGAAACAGGCTCGAGTTGAGTCAAGTCTCGAGTTGAGTTAACTTACAAACTTAAGGCAGCAGGGCAACTTACTTTTTTACGTTTGACTGGCTTGCAATGTTTTACAGTGTAGTTAGACAGTGTGATAGAGAGGTCCGCACGCTGGGCTTTTTATTTACACTACGAACACATGGTATCTGTACATTTCAAACAAACTCGTCATCTTTGCCATGCGAACACACATCATTTTCCATTACCAACACACTCGTTTAGCTAGGCTATTGTGACTACACAGCTCTTGATTGTAGAAAAGGGAGGAAAAGGAAGTATCAGTGGGCCCAGTCCATCACAAACACACACTCACTCACACACACACACACACACACACACACACACACACACACACACACACACACACACACACACACACACACACACACACACACACACACGCGCGCACACACGCACACACACACACACTTTATATTATATTATATGACATACATATCCTCTTTATAACTAGGGCTGGGTATCGCAGCCATGTTCCTGTATCGATTCGATTCCGATTCTTAGGGCTTTGAATGGATTAATCACGATTCAATTAGATTCGATTCGATTCGATTCATTCCGAATCGATTCAATCCGTTGACTTCTTGGTGCCAGGATTTCCCCCAAAAGATTCTGTTGCCTATTTTTGTATAAAAATGTCAAAGGGCTGTGGCTTGACAGTGTTAACAGATTGCTAATTTGTAATAAGTAGGCCTAGGCCTAATTGACTAATACCTACTGGGTAGATTCCATAGACCTAAATTAAACACAAAAAAAACAAACAAAAAAAATGAACCAAAAAATCGATTTTGTGCCCTGTGAATCGATTATGTGAATTTTAAATGAAATCGATCGATTATCGATTAAAACGATTATTTTACCCAGCCCTATTTATAACCACATCATACATATATATATATATGTAACGCATCATATTTTCACTATAGTCATCATTTTCAGGCTAATCCATATCAAGCACATCTACTGTAGCTGTGTTTTTAGTGTAGTTTGGTTTTGGAGAATAGTCACTTTAAGAAGTAGTCCAGGAGGGAAAGGGGAGATCATGTGGCCGGCTACATTCTTCCGACTGTTGTGTTTACATTTGGCTTTGCGGCTAAATCAACAACATCCATATCCTTCAAGTTCACAACACTGCAATTAGATTATTGATGAGGCTCTGCTAGCAATTCTCGGGAAATTCATAGCAAGAGGGAATTCATAAGAGGTACTACTTAGCACTGTGTTTGGCATGGTGCTGGCATGAAGCTGTTCTGGGTAAATGTTTGCACTAAACAGCAGGGTTACTGCAGTCAGGGACATGGAAGCCTAGCTCCTGGAAGGCTGATTGTGCTCAAGCGTGTGCTTTACAGTATGTTTAATGTGTTTAACCCCTTGAGACACAGCATTATAAATTAGCTGTTACCAGAATGGCAATGAGCAAGTCGTAATGTATTACTAAAGACCCCGTGCACTGTCATAGTAGTGTAGTACTATAGTAGTTAACTTTCAATGTCTATTACAGCGTGCCTCAGGAGGTACGGCGTGCATTAAAGGGGCTACACAACACCTTTAAACACAACTTTTCCTGGAGGCATTTGGCTACTAGTTCCACAAGCACACGCACCTATGCTCATGCCAATGTTTACGGCCAGAGTACAATGCAATACGCAGGCTGACCAACTGAATATTAATTTAACCATCGTCCTGTGACTAATATGCATGTTTGTGTGCACACAATGCAGACAGCGTTTAGAGAATGGTCACTTTAAGGCGTTTGTGTTCAAGAGGGATGCTCCTGTTCTGTGTTTATGAGGTGTTGTCTTACAATAGTTCCTATCTCTGAAACACCACAGCAGCGAGAGTGTAGATTTACATTTGTCCACTTACCCTGTGTGGTTGCACCCAGCCAGGTCTAATAAAGGAGAGGAATAGGCCTGTATTGATTTATCAATAAACCCACTCCCACCACCCCCCACCAGCCCCAACCAAAAGCAGAAATCTGTTCAGGGTGCTACATTTCAGTACTCACACACAGGGGCGTAGCTGCAAATTGTGGGCCCTTTGTACAAGCAGCACTAATGGGAATCCCCCCCCCCCTCCACCACCACCATAAGCCATAAATCAGACTCTGTGTGGGCCCCCTTTACCAGTGTTTATCAACCTTTTTTTAGGCGAGGCACCTTTTCAATACATGAACAATTTCAAGGCACCCCAAACCAACAAGCCGTAACATGGTATTGTGTGGTAATGTAACACATTTGGAGACATCACACAACCTACGTTCGAAGTTGCAGCTGACTGGGGTGACCTATACTTTATTTTGTGTAAATGGCAGATGAAAGATTCCACTGACTAGCATTAGCTTATCAATTTAGACGAATATGTATTCTATTACATAATTTATTTATCAGCCATGTTTCTGCGGCACCCCTGAGGGGGGCCCTGGCACCCCTGTTGAGAAACACTGCCCTATACACATGGGGCCCTGGTGACTCAGTCCCACTTACACCCCTGTACGACACCCCTGCTCACACAGAATACAAACTCACTGAATACAAAGTAGTAAGTGCACTGCTTATGGATTGCATTAGACAGCCTTAATATAGATTGAAAAAGTTGGTCTTAGTTCTAGTTATTCAGTTTTTCCTCTTGAGCTCTTGAATTTAGCTGCATGAAGTCCCACACAGTGAGGCTGGTTAACAGGTTTGATCGATTTACTTCTTGATTGAATTGTATTTATTGAATTTTGATACAGACCAGAGTTTAAAATTAAGTAGGGAATTAGCATACAACCTGTTCACACACACACACACACACACACACACACACACACACACACACACACACACACACACACACACACACACACACACACACACACACACACACACACACACGTCTAACCCGTCTTTCCCTATTATCCTCCACATTTCCTCCCTGCATCAGCTGTTTGGTTTCCTGAACCTGGTGCTGTGGGGCGGCAACCTGTGGTTCATCTTCAAGGAGACCGGCTGGATGGCGCACTTCGCTGGCACCTACGTCCCCTCGGGGGAGAAGCCCCCCGCCCCCGACTCCTTCGGCCAGCAGCAGGGGTACGAGCAGGAGGGGGGGTACGGCCAGGACCAGTACGCCGGCACCCAGGGGGGGTACCAGCCCGAGTACGGCCAGGAGGGGGGCTACAACCAGGGAGGATACAACGAGGGCGGATACAACCAGGAGGGGGCGCCCACCTCATTCGCCAATCAGATGTGAAGACCTGGGAGAGGGGGTTGATGACGGCTGTCTGGAGGTGAGTGGAACTGCACACATGAACTGTAAAAAAAGGGGTGTCTATCAGGGATGGTATTGGCACCTGCCAACCAGCCAAATGCTGGTTAAACTTGGCTGTGGCTATTAATAATTTCAATCTCACTAGCCACTTTGACAGGTAACTTGTTCTTTGTGTGATAAATCACTGTAGTTGCATCAATTGTTTGTATTCAAATGCAAGAATATCCTTAAGAAAAAAAAAGCTGACAACAAAAGGGCTAGTGACTAGGGAAAACCCGTAGCCACAGTGGCTAGTGAGCAAGGAAGTTAATGTCAAGCCCTGGTGTCGATGTTTGTGGACCTGTTGCATCCGGGTGAAAATGTGTTGGTGGCGCGCAGTGGCTCGGTTGGCTAAGGCCCTGTACCATTACACTGGCAACCTGGGTTCGATTCCGGCCTGAGGTCATTTCCCAATCCTTTCCCATCTCTTACACGTTGATGTTTGATGAAAAGCAAAACTACATTGCAAGTAGTGCACAAATACAAAGCGACAATTAAAAGGAGCTATTTTACAGAAAATATAGGCTACATGTATATTTTACTACAGCATTTGGCATTTGACACGTGGAATAACTCTCTTTCTCTTTTTCTTTCTCTCGCTCTCTTCCTCTCTCTCTCCTTCCTTGTCTCCTACAGTGTGTGGATTTATAATTACAGTATTTTGGACCTGACAGCGTTCCACAGTACCACACTCCTATGATTGTCCATCTTATCCGTCTGTTTGTATGTGAGCTAACCAGTAAGATACAGAGGGAGATGGATTTGGGAATCTGCGATTCCTTCTTTTAACCTTTTTTGCCCATTGTTTTTTTTGTTTTTGTTTTGTTTGTTTGTTTTCTTTATTTGAAGGGTGTGGCCTATTGGAAATGTGAAGAGTTCCTGGTGTGGATGTGAGTTGAATTTGACAGTTAGCCGCTGATGTTGCAGCGTGAGTGAATCTGAATGAGTCAGATGCTAACTGGCACATATTGAACCACAGCTAGGCCACAAGCTAGCACTTACATGGCCTGCCAACGAAAAATAAAAACTTGAATACTCCACCAGACCTGGATAAAACTACTTACATTAAATACAGTTATTTGTAGCTCTATATCTTGTATGAGGATAACGTCAATGAATGACCTGTAGTAATCCTATACATGGGAGAATGTATTCGTGCTGTGTAAATATCAACATATAAATATGACTAAATAAATTGAAATGATTTGTGAGGGTGACTACTTTTGTACTCAATATCAGCACTTGTGAAAACTATATTGAGCTCGTAATTATTCACCTCATCACAATCTGAGTTCTGTTTGTAGTTGTTTAATGTATAGTCCACCTTGTTTTTTTTTCTCTAAAAGATCACATTTGTTTTGTTCATTTTTTCTGTATTTATTTATTTATTTAAATGTTCTTTTTTTCATCTTATTTTTTTCTTAATTATCTGGTGTGTTCATTTCAGTGAAACATCTTTTTCAATTATCTTTTTTTAATTGTTGTGAATGTGCATTGCAAGGGGCACAACTAGATGGCAAAAGAGAGTTAACTTGAGAGAGTAGCATCATAGCTGAAACAAGAGAAGTGAACAGAAGAGAAAAGAAGAGAAGAGAAGAAAAGAAAAGAGAAGAGAATAGAAGAGAAGAAAAGAGAAGAATCAGATTAGAGGGACACTCGGAAAGGGCCTGGATGGCTGGTTGACAGCTGAGGCACGATGTCCGAGGAAGATCGATCGCCTTGCAAAAAGTTTACTGTTGGATCTGACAAAGGACTCCTCTACTTCTGTCCAATGTGTGCTCTATGTGACAGCCGAGAGTCATCTGGAAATCATTTTGTTGTCTTTTATATTTGATCCTTGAACTACTGTATGAAATCTGCAGATGTTGTACGTGCATTGAGTGACAGAATACTTCCACGCAACGCTGGACCACAGCATCAGATGAAGTGCTTAGCATGGTCTTATGTATGATATGCTTTAACAAAAAAAAACGGTAACTCTTTACTTGACGCCGGTGTCATATGCATGTCATTACACTGTCATAACATAAACATTATGTCTAGGGTTGTCTTTGCCATAACCGAATGTCACTTAATGCCAACAGTCATAAAATGTTTATGACATGGACATAATGTTTATGACTTATCTACGATTGTGTCATGACACTATTATGACACTCTAATGACATGCATATGACACCGGCGTCAAGTAAAGTGTTACCAAAAAACCTTGCTATGTGATTGTTGTTGACGGTCTTATTGGAAGAGAAAACTTGTCGTTTTCAGACAAGGGCACACATGAAATCCTTTAGTATTTTTATGGCTTACAAAGTTTTTATTCTTGATATATCTATATACAGTATATCTATATATACACACATATACTCACATATATACACAAATGGGGGTGTGTTTTTTGCGCTCTCGATGTTGACTGCTGAGTCCTTCCTTTTCCTCCTAAAGAGTGGACTGCATGTGTCTACATTTCGGTAACACTTAACTTGACGCCCGTGTCTTAAGCATGTCATTAATAATAGTGTCATGGCACAGATATGCATGTGTCATAAACATTATGTCCTTGTCATAAACATTTTATGACTGTTGGCCAGGTTGTCTTTTCCATAACCAAATGTCACTTAAGGCCAACAATCATGTTTATGACATGGACATAATGCTTATGACTTATCTATGACTGTGTCATGACACTATTATGACACTGTAATGACATGCTTATGACACTGGCGTCAAGTAAAGTGTTACCTACATTTCTTCTCTCAGTACTCCAAAGCAGTCACTGCATGTCAGTAGAATCAGCAAGCAAACACAAACCAACAAAACAAAACAAAACAAAACGAAAACTGCTCTCTAAGCTAGCCTACCCTACCAGCCTGAAAATGCTACTGTACATACTATGCTGCATTGTATGATAATCAGAGTTTTAGATAGTACAAGTACAAGTACTTTGCCAGATGTAATTGCAACACAAGTAGTAGGATATAACCAGGTTGGACCCATGAACAAAAATACTAGAAAAGCGCTCAGAGAGTGCACCTCCATCCTCTGGTGAAAAGTGCTTAGAGAGTGCACCTCCATCCTCTGGTGCACAGAAACACACACCCAAGACAAACGCAAATGAACGTACGTACACACAAACGAACGCACACACAAACTCGGGATGATCACATAACCTCCTTGGCCGAGGTAATCACACTACTAGTGTTTTAAATACATCCGAAACAGTGCTTCTACTTCTACTTAATGCAACTCTGATGATGATCCCTTTACGGTCTGAGTGCCACCGCGTACAGGGCCAGTGGTGGTGCCCCCTTGTGGCTCGCCTCTGCCATGCAATGTCATGTCATCCCCCTCAGGCACACCGCATAGCATTGCATAGCACGCTCAATACCACCCACCCTATCAGGGCTGGACTGGCCATCTGGCATAGCGGGGATTTCCCGGTGGGCCCGCATCCTCGTGTGCCCCTATTTTCAGAAATGTTGTACGTTCGTGTACATTTCTGAAAATAGGGGCCCATGAGGATGCTGGGCCCACCGGTGAGTCGGTTCTGTGCCTCTAATTATGAGGGGGCCCCTTTTAGCCAAAAGTGCCCGGGTCCGGTTTTTTCTCCCAGTCCAGCCCTGCACCCCCATTGATTATCACAGTAACACCATCGATGCTCTCTTGGCACCCTCTTCTGTGCCTGTTTCTACCTCCCTTCCTGCTCCTATTCTAATGTAATTACGCTCTCAGTGTTCATACTTTCATCAAGTCATGCATGTTTTTGGTGAGCGGGGGTGTGGCCCTCAAAATAACAGAAAAGGAAGTAGTTGCTGCCCCAGCAGACGAATTCATTTTCATTTTGCATGTGTGATTATGGGATGCGATGGAACATCAGCTTGGGCAGCAGCAAACAGAGCAGTGTTGTCAGGGCAACGGCTGCATCCTCCTCCTTCCTCCCATCAGGGCACTTGCACTGAACATCAGAGCATCAACAAACAAGGGTCACCGTGGCAACCCAAAGGGCTTCTGCGGAAGAGGAGAGTCGATACCTTGAAATTGGCCTCTCACTCATCCCCGTCTCGTCTTCATACTTTCAGACTAGCTACCATTTTAGGCTACTGAACTACCCTGTGTATGGTCTCTTGTAAGACACACACACACACACACACACACACACACACACACACACACACACACACACACACACACACACACACACACACACACACACACACACACACACACACACACACACACACACACACACACACACAGAGCATAATCTCCCTGCCTGCAGTTTATACAGTAGGTCTACAGTATCAGCCCAAACTCAGTGAGGCATCACAAATGCAATTCCCCACATGCTCTCTTTCCCTCTCACTCTTTCTCTCTTTGTATCTCTCGCAAACAAATGAAACAATTATTAGTGGTGGATGATGTCTTGTTGTGATATTCTCAACACATTCGGGTAGTGTTGTGTTATTGTGTATAAAGTATTCTCTTATTAGTTTTAATGATTGACCATTAACTGGAGGTAAAATAATCCAAGATCGTCCAACTGTATTCTTCTTACCCGATGGAATCCATGTGAAGCAAATTCTAATAAACTTTACATTATAAAGGGTGACCTGGCTGTTATGCTTTATTTCATATAGTAATGATTAATTCCATCTATAGCCTAATTCTTACGGAAGTTACCGTTTAAAGTGAACAGTTGTAGCTGGGATTGGAAATGTACATGCACAACAATATTATTTATGATATTATTATTATTATTATTATTATTACTATTATTAGCCTATTATTATTAATTTGTGTATTTTCTTTCAGGATTTTTGTCCACTCAAAGTAATATGATATGCAACTTCCACTGTTCCACTATTCACATTATCTTGGCGTCTGGTTCTGCTTTTGGTGTTGTCAAGGTTGCCAAGTGTTATAGACAAAACAGTAGACAACAATTGTCAGTGTTAAAGTTTTTCATTCAGTTGTGAGTCATAAGTTCTTCCTGTCACATCTTGACGAGAGCTCTAAGCCTGTTACGTGTGAAAAACAATAGGGCTAGTAGTCTCTACTTAGTAATTCAGTTCTTAATCATAGTTATTTAAATATGAAATATGGTGTTTGTTAATTGTATGAATGTTTTTTTTTCATCGAAAGAGCTCGTTTCTGACCATCTTTCTACTACAAAATAGTAGGCTAATTAAGCGGGCTTGCGGAGCAAGGACCATGCAGAGCATGGCCCTTGCAGAGCAAGGCCCGTTTATAGTAATCTCTAAGTCCTGTTTCATTATTAAGCGGGCTTGCGGAGCAAGAGCAGAGCTCTTGCAGAGCAAGGCCCGATTATTAAGCGGGCTTGCGGAGCAAGAGCAGAGCTCTTGCAGAGCAAGGCCCGATTATTAAGCGGGCTTGCGGAGCAAGAGCAGAGCTCTTGCAGAGCAAGGCCCGATTATAGTAATCTCTAAGTCCTGTTTCTTATTATCGTTCTTGTGCAGGGCAGCAGCAAAATAGAAAATGGATCTCCTCCTAGGCCTTTCGAGATAGAGACACCGTTCAAACACTAAAACGACCGGCTCGGCTTGGAGATCGCGTCTCGTTATAGGCTTCTCCGTGTCTCTTGTCGTTTTCCCGTTTTTGGCGATTTTGTTAAAGCCTGGGTCTCCATTGAAAACTATGGTGGAACCTTCATGAACCAAAGTTCCGCCACTCTAGAGATTAGAGTGTAGGAGGCTTTTTCGGTCATAAAACATCAACACTTTCACCTAGAAGTTTATTTGACGCGTTGTTAGCGAGCTCTATGGGATGTCTCCAAATTGTGAAAGTTTCATCTCCCAACTCCCAATACTTTTTAAATGGCAGGTTTGTAAAAAAAACAGGCCTGGCTCTATGGAGAATCCCATTCTTTCGAAAAGTGCATTTTTCAAGAGATCAGCGCATGTCCCACACGGAGGTCCATTTGTGCCTGAAAATTTTAACCTATAAAATTCATTCAAAGACTGTTAGAGAGATCACAAGCATGACTCCGATCTGTGAAAAGGACACGTGCCAACTCCTTTTAGTTTTTTTACAACGATGTTGTAAAGACAAAAAACTCATTCTCATTTTCTCCCTCTGTTAAAGGCTCAATACTAACTGTCTTTTCAGTCAATTCACAACAGGTGCAGCCAGTGAAAGATTCCATTTCAACTGTCACTGTATCAAGATTCCATTCTTAACGAGAGCAGGTGCGAGCAAGCATTCTAGAAGTCTATTGTTCAGCTCTGCAATGCAATGTAATATAGTCTTGCTGGACTATGCATGACAATTAGCTGCTTGGCTTAGTGGTAATGCATGCCGCTGCATTAGAGATATGGAGGTTGAGGGTTCGAAACCCACCTGAAGCCATGTTGATTTTCTAAATTATATCATATGCAGCGTTCCTTGGCCGACTTAAAATGCCATGTATATCATTTAGTATGGATGGCAAATGTGCTGAATTACAGATTTTGAGGTTGGGGGTTCGAAACCCAGTCAAAGCCATGTTGATTTTCAAAATTACATCATATGCAGTGTTCCTTGGCCAACTTAAAATGCCATGTATGTCATTTAGTATGAATGGCAAATGTGCTGAATTAGGGATATGGGGGTTGGAGGTTCGAACCCCAGTCGAAGCCATGTTGATTTTCAAAATGATATCATATACAGTGTTCCTTAGCCAACTTCAAATATCATGTATTGTATGTCATTTAATATCAATGGCAAAGGGGTTGGATTACAGATATGGAGGTTGTGAGTTCGAATCCATGTTGATTTTCAAAATTATATCATATGCAGTGTTCCTTAGCCAACTTAAAATAACATGTATGTCATTTAGTATATCCCCAAAACGCAGAGCTACAACACTTTCAAGATGGCTGAATCCAAGATGGCTGAATTGTTTGGCCCATAACTTCTGACTGGGTGGATGGAGTTTTTCCAAGATTTCTTTTAGCTTTGTTTTCTCAATAGTACTTTGTTTCATCTCTGCCCCAAAAGGCAAGCCCGCTTCCAGCATTTTCTGTGAGAATGCATTTCTAGTTATTATTATTATTATTTTATTATTGGTCTTGTGCAGGGCAGCAGTAAAATAGAAAATGGATCTCCTCCTAGGCCTTTCGAGATAGAGACACCGTTCAAACACTAAAACGACCGGCTCGGCTTGGAGATCGCGTATAGTTATAGGCTTCTCCGTGTCTCTTGTCGTTTTCCCGTTTTTGGCGATTTTGTTAAAGCCTGGGTCCCCATTGGAAACAGTGGTGGAACCTCCATGAACCAAGGTTCCGCCACTCTACAGATCAGAGTGTAGGAGGTTTTTAAAACATCAACACTTTCACCTCAAAGTTTAGTTGACGAGTTGTTAGCGAGCTCTATGGGATGTCTCCAAGTTGTGAAAGTTTCATGTCCCAACTCCCATTACTTTTTAAATGGCAGGTTTGTAAAAAAACAGGCCTGGCTCTATGGAGAATCCCAGTCTTTCGAAAAGTGCATTTTTCAAGAGATCAGCGCATGTCCCACACGGAGGTCCATTTGTGCCTGAAAAATGTAACCTATAAACTTAATTCAAAGACTGTTAGAGAGATCACAAGCATGACTCCGATCTGTGAAAAGGACACGTGCCAACTCCTTTTAGTTTTTTTACAACGATGTTGTAAAGACAAAAAACTCATTCTCATTTTCTCCCAGTTTTAGAGCTCAATACTAACTGTCTTTCAGTCAATCACAACAGGTGCAGCCAGTGAAGGGTTCCATTTCAACTGTCACTGTCTCAAGATTCTATTCTTAACGAGCAGGTGCGAGCAACCATTCAAGAAGTATATTGTTCAGCTCTGCAATGCAATGTGATGTAGTCTTGCTGGACTATGCTTGACAATTAGCTGCTTGGCTTAGTGGTAATGCAGGCTGCTGTATTACAGATATGGAGGTTGAGGGTTCGAATCCCAACCGAAGCCATGTTGATTTTCTAAATTATATCATATGCAGCGTTCCTTGGCCAACTTAAAATGCCAGGTATATCATTTAGTATGGATGGCAAATGTGCTGAATTACAGATATTGAGGTTGGGGGTTCGAAACCCAGTCAAAGCCATGTTGATTTTCAAAATTATATCATATGCAGTGTTCCTTGGCCAACTTAAAATGCCATGTATGTCATTTAGTATGAATGGCAAATGTGCTGAATTAGGGATATGGGGGTTGGAGGTTCGAACCCCAGTCGAAGCCATGTTGATTTTCAAAATGATATCATATGCAGTGTTCCTTAGCCAACTTCAAATATCATGTATTGTATGTCATTTAATATCAATGGCAAAGGGGTTGGATTACAGATATGGAGGTTGTGAGTTCTAATCCCCGCTCGAAGCCATGTTGATTTTCAAAATTATATCATATGCAGTGTTCCTTGGCCAACTTAAATGCCATGTATGTCATTTAGTATGAATGGCAAATGTGCTGAATTACAGATATGGAGTTTGGGGGTTCGAACCCCAGTCGAAGCCATGTTGATTTTCAAAATTATATCATATGCAGTGTTCCTTGGCCAACTTAAAATGCCATGTATGTCAATTAGTATGGATGGCAAATGTGCTGAATTACAGATATTGAGGTTGGGGGTTCGAATCCCGCTCGAAGCCATGTTGATTTTCAAAATTATATCATATGCAGTGTTCCTTAGCCAACTTAAAATACCATGCATGTCATTTAGTATATCCCCAAAACGCAGAGCTACAACACTTTCAAGATGGCTGAATCCAAGATGGCTGAATTGTTTGGCCCATAACTTCTGACTGGGTGGATGGAGTTTTTCCAAGATTTCTTTTAGCTTTGTTTTCTCAATAGTACTTTGATTCATCTCTGCCCCAAAAGGCAAGCCCGCTTCCAGCATTTTCTGTGAGAATGCATTTCTAGTTGGTTATTGTCACACTCTGGAGAGGATCTTTTTCAAACTCGTCCCCGCCTCTCGCGCGCTCTCGCGCGTTCTCTCTCCCTCTCTCGGTTGTGCCTCTGGAGAAAAAACATGAAAGTATACGCCCCGTTCTTCCTCTTCAAGTTTCCTTCAGACTGCTTACATTCACTGAGGGGGCAGTAGTCGGTCCTGAAGTGTGGCACTTGTATTTTAAGCCGTGTCTTCAACTCTAGTTTGTCAAGAAATTGAACTTTTGTAGGTCTCAGAGAAGGGTGTTTTCTTCTGAAAGAGGCTTGTATTTACCCTATATTTGTCCAACTCGAGGTCAATTATTCAGTATTAGAAAGGCAACCAAGTTTTGCAAACGTTTCCAGAGAGGAAACAAACTTGCGATATAGGCATTTTGAAGTATCGAGGAAAAACACAGTTATGGCTGACTCCGGGGGAAGCCCAGCTTCGAGCGCTTTGGAGAAGCTGAAGGCATACGTCAAAACTCGGAAAGGAACTATTCTGACTGCAGAAATTGTAAGTACACGACCAGCATACATTACACTCTTGAAATTGCATTATAGTGTTTTACTTGTCAAACAACTCGTGCTCTAACATACAGTAGCCTACAGTCAATGTTGCGAGTATTCCGTCGTGTGATGTAATGTTTGAATGAAACTGACTTTTACTGATAAACCATACAGTATGAAGTTTCTTCAGTGAGTGATCAAAGTTTTGCTTGCACTTAGCTCTAAGTTTAAGAATTACTGACAGAGTCTGTGCTGGCTGATTACAGAAGCAGGTGGTCGTTGACTGGTGGTTTCCAATTTTAGCTAGTTCTATGACTTATTGCCATCATCATTGCGCGCCTTCCTTCTTCATAGTCTGTCCATTGTGAATGCCGCATACAGACTGAGACTCCCAACGGAGTTCGCTCCCGGACGTGCGGTCCCCGGTGTTTCTATCACTCCCGGACTTGCGGTCCCCACCCGATTATATTTCACGTATTATCATATACTGCAACATACAAGCAATTTAGGGTTAGGTTTAGGTTTAGGGTTAGGGTTAGGGTTAGGTTTAGGGTTAGGGTTAAGGTTAGGGTTAGGTTTAGGGTTAAGGTTAGGGTTAGAAACAAAAAACTAACATCAACAAGATAACTGGCTCCGTAATATGGCGGTGGTACCGTTAGTCTGGCTAGTGGGAGCGAGATGAAATGGGAGTGTAATGAGATGGGAGCGTGAATCTGGGAATCGTGAATGCCGCATATCAAACACAGCCTTGCAATGTATAGTTGGCTCAGACTCTGTTCTCAGAATAAAATCTTCAAAATACGTGAACCATCAACAATGTATAGCAGTTTGGACTGTAACTGTAATGCAGTGTGATGTTTAACTGTCTCGGAAGATACAAATACACATTTTACAGTATCCAAGTAAAATAATAAGCTAGTGAAGGGGTTGGTCTTCATTCATATTCCACCACTGCCTGTGTGCAGTTGTTTGACAGCCTGTCCAAAGTACAAAGCTCAGAGTTTGAAGTTTCGCTTTTGCCTTGTGTTGTAGTGCGCTGCTGCAGAAGTGTATCTATCTCTCTGCGTCTGGGCAGGTCTTGGGGAGGGTGTGGGTGTGGGCATGGTGGAATGTCAACCATGTGGCGCAGATAGCCAGCTGAGCTACTGAGCTGGCAGGGGTCAAACCGAGAGGTCAAGAACTTTCACCGGGCTCCTCAAAACCCCCTTTTGGCATACTGCTGAGTATTGCACTCCTGTCAATTCACACTAAGTAGGCAAAAACATGTTGCACGCACCACACACAGATGGAACAGACTAACTGATTACATTACTTCCAAGGCATTCCTTGGTACATTAAAAGCAGACTTTGTTCCTGTGTAGTATTCGCTTGTATCTTCTTGGCAGAGGGTAATCAGCCATATTTTAACGTTATTAGTGTTGAAGAGCTGATCTGATAGACAGTAGGTGGTGAGCTTTTTTGGGAAATGTGCAGATGGATGCGAAAAGAGTCCCATAAACTTGCACGCTTTTTCCATTTTGACACATTTCTGCATCTGGTTTGAGTTTAAGCGCAAGGGCAATGGCATGAAACCTCAGCAGCACGCGTGCCGTGCTTTTGATAAAGAAAAAACTTTCCATTGAGCAATGAAACAGACACTATAGGATTCCAAGCACAGAAGGTAACATCATCAAACGTGCCCTCTCACACAGAAGCCCCGCCCTCTAGCGTGTTTATTTACATGTGTGAACTGCAAACACTGGTCCTGCCTATTCGGCAACCATGTTTTGTGTACAGTATAGGCCAGTGTTTCCCAACCTTTTTTGTCTCGTGTACCCTCCGAGCCTTTTTGTTGTGCTACGAGGACCCCCTAACTTGTGTTTTACATCCCTTTTTTTATTCCAGTGTGACAATGCTTCATGCATTTGTTAAAATTACATTTTTCCAAGTACCCCCTTCAGTGTGCTCGCGTACCCCTGGTGGTACACGTACCCCTGGTTGGGAAACACTGTGAGGTGTATAATGTAAATGTAGAACGAGATCCGTCATGTAACCAACTACAACACTTGCACACATGATATTCTGGACTCCAAATTAACTTTTTTCATCACCAACCAAAATGGCTAGTAGATGTTAATCTTACGAGCCAAACACACGCTCAAAGTGTCAAAATGGCTGGTGGTAAGTTAGTCTTTTCTACCAGCCAAACTGAAATTTTCACCAGCATTTTGCTGGTTGACTGGTGTTACTTTAGAACCCTGATGATATTAGTGGCTTTTTACATTTCTTTTACTTCTACTGTACTAATAATTTATACGCCTCTGTGTGAAGAGGGTGTTGCTTCAGAGGCCACAGGATGGAGTGATGGCAACTTGTGCAGGGAAGGGTAGACCACCTTGATACAGTCTGTCTACGATCCCGCAGAATATTTAGAAGTCATTTGTACATTATGGGTTGTGCTATTTGACTCTCTTGATTACAGTACATTCTTGGTTACCTTACGTGACATGCATGCATACTTCCTCCAAACCAGTCCAGTGATGACTGAGGCAATGCTGTTGAAACTGATGCACAGGTGCGAAGCACTGCCACTGCCTGTGCTGTGTGAGTCACAGCTGTCGTTTGTGTCTCACTTTTCTGTCTTATCAGTCACAGCTCTCTTATTGTGCGTGAGCCACACATAGCCACACATAGTCGAAATAGAGCAAACATTGACAAGTGTTGCCCAGCCAACATAACTCTACTCTGGGCAAGCAACATAACACTGTTTATTTAAGGCTTTAGGCACTAGGAAACTATTCAAGGGTGACATGATGATTCTTGTACCTTTTACCAAATAGCTTCTGTGAGAGTCAGCTCAAGAGTCGTAGCCCCTTACTGGCACGTCGTACTTCCAGTGGCACGCTGTAATAGTGGTGTCAACAATGATCGATCCGGCGATCCAATCCAATGCGGGCCATGGACGATCCAGAATTGATCCGGCAAGTTCCAGAATCGATCCGGCATTTTTTTTATTTTTCAATTACTTCCATGGATATTTCAGGAGCAAAGCAATGTTAAATTAAATAAAAGCACTTCAAAACATTGCAAGACTGATACAGACTGATGGAGAAAACGGCCAATAAATTGTTGCTCAGTAAGCTTATCTGACTACTTGTATTGCTTCATCATGACTGATTAAACATTTGCAACAGTAGCACGCTGTAATTGTCATCGAAACATTTACCACCATAGTCTTACAATACTATGACATAACACAGGGCTGCCTTTTAGTAATGCACTACAACTTGGTCATTGCCATTCTGGTAACAGCTAATTCATAACGGCGTGTCTTAACGTGTTAAAACACATGCTGCCTTGTGCTCTACTGACACACCTATCTTATCAGTATGAGTGTACATCTCGTTGACACACCCACATTGCTGTGATATAGTTCAAGTGCTATTGCAGTGACTAAATTCCTACACATTGTTAAGTCATTGGAAAAATGTAGTACATTTACAAGATCTGATGAAGTTCAGTGCTGTATTTCAGAATGAAATTTAACAGGTGTGTGTCTGTATGTATGCAGTGATTAAATCACTCCACATTTTTATGTCATTGACAACCACGTCTAACACATCTCCAGAATGTGAGTAAGTATTTCAGAATTGACAGGTGTGTGTCTGAGCATGTGATTGGGTGGGTCATGTGGCACTTGTGCAGCTGGGAATGTGTCATATGTCAAAGCAACATGTTGTAGCCTAGTGGTTTCCAAAGTGGGGGCCGGGGACCCCTGGGAGAGTGCAAGGGGGGCTGCAGAAAGTTGTCATTGTTATTTTAATATGTCCCAGTGGGCTGCTACTGACTCACAGGCCAAGACTATGATTACGAGAAGGGGTGCACAGGGGTCAAAGACGTCTTTGTCATTCAGTGTTATGGACACCTTCCGCCGACTGTAACTGCAAAAAAGCATGATTTTGAAATTGTTTCAAGTGAATGGATGACAGCCGAGGCCGTCATGAATTCCCTGTAACAATAAATAAATAAAAAGAGTCATGTTGGTATATAGGGTCTTTACCATTGGACTTTGGTATATAGGGCTTTACCATTTTAGTGGTAAAAAGATTGGGAACCCCTGTTGAAGCCTATACCATGTGTTAAGGAGATGACACCATTTGTTAACTGTTCTGTCGACAAATGCACATGGCGTCTTTATTTACAGTAAGCAGTCCCACCACCCCGCACTTGCTCTTCAGCAGTGCTCATCTTGTTTGTGTGTGTCTGTTCTGCCCCCCTCACACACTTCTTGTTCTTTGTGTGTCTGTGTATTAAGTGTAAATACTTGGCTGTGTTATTGGTTTCCTTTGTTTTCAGTACTTCTGCAGTCCTATAGTTCTGTAGGTGAGGCCAAGGGAGAGTCTGCATGCATGCCATGTACTGTATATGTGTGTGGGCACGGGGCGCGCGTGTGTGCCTGTCTGTCCCATAATTAGTGTTGGTTTGTGGGTAAATAGTCGTCCGTGCTCTCATATGTGTGTGCGTGTGTGTGTGTGTGTGTGTGTGTGTGTGTGTGTGTGTGTGTGTGTGTGTGTGTGTGTGTGTGTGTGTGTGTGTGTGTGTGTGTGTGTGTGTGTGTGTTTGTATGTGTGCGTGTGTGCGTGCGTGCGTGCGTGCGTGCATGCATAATTTTGTAGTGTCCATTTGTTAGCGTTAGTATGTGTGTGTGCATTCGTCCTTGGTTCCCCTATTGTGATTGTACACCACACTCCAGGCCAGCGCCCACAAGTCTGGAACTCAGCCAGTCCATGTTGGCCTATTTGGGGTCGTCCAGAGCTGACTGGAGGAGAGGAGAGGAGAGGAGATGGAGGGCAGAGGAGAGGGGGGGAGAGGAGAGGAGAGGAGAGGGGAGAGGAGATGGAGGAGAGGAGAGGAGAGGAGAGGAGAGGAGAGGAGATGGAGGGCAGAGGAGAGGAGAGGAGAGGAGAGGAGAGGAGA